>NC_140166.1:34533475-34553475 GCF_963971535.1 Notolepis coatsorum
CTCTCCCTACAGTACCTCTACCTCTCTCTCTCCTACAGTACCTCTACCTCTCTCTCTCCTACAGTACCTCTACCTCTCTCTCTCCTAAAGTACCTCTACCTCTCTCTCTCCTACAGTACCTCTACCTCTCTCTCTCCTACAGTACCTCTACCTCTCTCTCTCCTACAGTACCTCTACCTCTCTCTCTCCTACAGTACCTCTACCTCTCTCTCTCCTACAGTACCTTTACCTCTCTCTCTCTCCTACAGTACCTCTACCTCTCTCTCTCCTACAATACCTCTACCTCTCTCTCTCCTACAGTACCTCTATCTCTCTCTCTCCTACAGTACCTTTACCTCTCTCTCTCTCTCCTACAGTACCTCTACCTCTCTCTCTCCTACAATACCTCTACCTCTCTCTCTCCTACAGTACCTCTACCTCTCTCTCCCTCCTACAGTACCTTTACCTCTCTCTCTCTCCTACAGTACCTCTACCTCTCTCTCTCCTACAGTACCTCTACCTCTCTCCTCTCCTACAGTACCTCTACCTCTCTCTCTCCTACAATACCTCTACCTCTCTCTCTCCTACAGTACCTCTACCTCTCTCTCTCCTCTACCCTTCTCTCTCCTCTACCTCTATCTCTCTCCTCTACCCCTCTCTCTCTCCTCTACCTCTCTCCATCTGTTCTCTACCCCTCTCGCTCTCCTCAACCTCTCTCTCCTAACCTCTTTCTCTCTCTATCTCATCTATCTCTGTGCTCACCCCTCTCTCTCCTCTAGAGTCTACAGTACCTCTCTCTATCTCATCTATCTCTGTGCTCACCCCTCTCTCTCCTTTACAGTACCTCTCTCTATCTCATCTATCTCTGTTCTCACCCCTCTCTCTCTCTCCTCAACCTCTTTCTCTCTGTCCTCCCCCTCTACCCCTCTTTATGTCTGTCATCTACCCCTCTCTCTCTGTCTGTACTCGCTCTCTCTCTCCTCCACCTCTCTCTGTCCTCTACCTCTCTCTCTATCTCTCTGTCTCTCTCCTCTACTTCTCTCCATCTCTCTCCCTTCACTTCTCCAGTGTTTTACCTACAGTATATTTAACAGTGGTGAGCCACCACCACCGGTAGAGAAGATATCCAACTTAAAGAATTAAAGTCAAACATGAGGCCATGTAGCTCTTCATCTTGCTCTCAAACCAGAACCAGCTCCTAAAAACAGGGACTGAACGTGGAACCAAAACCAAAATGACCACCAAGCCCCACTGGTGCACAGAAATTACAGGGGCCTCTCTCTCTCTCTCCATATCGTTCTCTCTCTCTCTCTCTCCATATCATTCTCTCTCTCCATATCGTTCTAACTCTCTCTCTCTCTCTCTCTCTCCATATCATTCTCTCTCTCTCTCTCTCTCTCCGTCCATCCTTCCATCTCCATCCTTCTCTCTAATCATCGGGGAGCATTGACCTGGGCAGACCACATCTGGCAGCCTTCATTATTAGAGACCCTGTTTATTTGGTCCTATTACCGACGCACAGCCCATGGGAACTAGCCTGCTCTTGCAGGGACTATAACTAGAGGAGGGTGGGGGCTTGTGAGTCACAGCAGCTCCTAATGACTAGTGCCAGCGCCTGCTTTACGGGGCTGGGAACCACTTAAGAGACTTTAAGGGTGTCTGAAGGTGTAACTGACAACCAGACACCGGGGTTGTTACTGTACACAATGACTTGTTTATATGTGGGGTTTTGGATAAGTGGCTTTTAAGCCTCTGATTGAGGAAAGTGTTGACTTGTTTCTTTTAGGCAACATGGTCTATCTATCCACAAAGCCACCTAAAATATCTTGATTGAACAAACTGCTTTATTTAACCTCAAAGACACGGTTCCCTCCTCCTACATACCGTATGGACGACGAGTGTCTGGGAGCCTCTGTATGAATGGTCACAGCTCTCAAAGAACACCTGCCACATAGGGAGACGCATACTCTCTGTGCACCCATGTGGGGAAAAACCACAAGTAATCATGGGTAGCATGGAACACGCTGCCTTGTGGGTATAATGCGCACGTCCCTTTCAGTTGGGCTGCGATCCGCAGGACAGGTGGTCTGGCTCCAAAACATCAAATGAGGGAGTGTGGTTTGGAATATGTTCAGGGTTCTTGCCCAACACACACACACACACACACACACACACACACACACACACACACACACACACACACACACACACACACACACACACACACACACACACACACACACACACACACACACACACACACACACACACACACACACACACACACACACACACACACATGTTGTCTTTTACACACACACTCCCCACAAACTATGTCTGTACGTCATATCAGCCTGTGTGATCAAAGTCTGTGTGATTTGTCTTGGCATATGCCGAGCTGGAGGGCTCAAATGTCACGCCACCGATCCAGAGTGCTGAAGCCCCACGCCAAGTCACTTCCATCAGGCAGACCACTCCGTCCTTCAGCCCCTCTCACCAGCTGGGGATCTCGAAACCCGACGGAACCCGACACTGCTGGCGGGAGCGGCGGCCGTATAAAAGCCTTTGGGCTGTGTGCTGTTCTTCATCGTGATGATATGATCAAATACGGCACCTCTTCTCACCCCCCGCCCCCACCTCTACCCCCCCCCCCCCCCCCTCCAGGGCCACGTTTCCTGAGTCTGAATGGGGGGGGGGGGGTTCTCATCTGACCAGAGCAAACAAGAGGTGGCATTGAGGAATCCCCAGAAATCAAAGAAACAAGGAAGCACTTTCATTGATGTGGAAGGATTGGATACTGTAGCTGTCACTCAGCAGTCACTGCAGGCCGAGGATTAATGGGACGGCTCGTTATCAGGCGGGAGTTGTGGAAGTACACTATATGCACCAGTACACAGGGGGTAGGAGAAGAAGAGAGGAGAGGGGGTAAGAGAGGAGAGGAGAGGAGAGAAGAGAAGAGAAGAGGAGAGTGGTAGGAAAGGAAGAGAGAAGAGAGAGTAAGAGAGGAGAGAGGGCAGGAGGAGAAGAGAGGAGAGGGGGTAAGAGAGGAGAGAAGAAAGGAGAGGAGAGAAGAGAAGAGGAGAAGGGTAGGCGAGGAAGAGAGAAGAGGGGGTAAGAGAGGAGAGAGGAGAGGGGGCAGGAGGAGAAGAGAGGAGAGGGGGTAAGAGAGGAGAGGAGAGGAGAGAAGAGGAGAGTGGTAGGAGAGGAAGAGAGAAGAGCAAGTAAGAGAGGAGAGGAGAGGGGGCAGGAGGAGAAGAGAGGAGAGGGGGTAAGAGAGGAGAGGAGAAAGGAGAGGAGAGAAGAGAAGAGAAGAGGAGAGGGGTAGGCGAGGAAGAGAGAAGAGGGGGTAAGAGAGGAGAGAGGAGAGGGGGCAGGAGGAGAGAAGAGGGGAGGGGGCTCTTGCCTCACACAGATTAGATGCACACACACACACACACACACACACACACACATACACACACACACACACACACACACACACACAGTCACACACACACACACACACACACACACACACACACACACACACACACACACACACACACACACACACACACACACACACACACACACACACACACACACACACACACACACACACACACACACACACACACACACACACACACACACACACACACACACACACACACACACACACACACACCAGGGAATTCATTAAAGCCCCAATGCCACTTGAGCAACTGATCTGTGGTTCTCCAGGCTCCAGTCTAAGGCTGAGGTTAGACTAGTGTATTCCTGGCGTTTTTTTATACGTTTTTGACGACGTATCATGTCCTATCTACACAGAAACGCGTTTTTTGGCGTTTTTTTGTGGATACGGCTGAAACGCAAAATTGTGTTTGCGTTTGGAGATACGCAAAAAAAACGCCAGGAATACAGCGTGTAGTCAGCACGGAGCAGTTGTTGCGAAAACGCCCATGCGCAGTAGATACCATCTGCGTGCCCTTCCTGTGTACAGTGTGTGGGAGCTCCGTGTCCCAAATAGCTTCAGCTATCATGTGTTGTCAAGTTATTGTTATAAGGACCCCAGTCCAAGCTACAACAGTCTGCATTCCCTTAACAATTGTTTGTATTGAGCCGTATTGTATTGTACCCATATGCAATATGTTAAATAAAGTTTACATCCATTCATTCTGCTAGCATTACCGATGGCATGAGCAGCTGGCTAACGTGAGCTATCAGGATTCAGACCCTGTTAGCTCAGAGTTCCTCTTTCAACTTAAGAAGCATTAAACAAAATGGCCCAGTCATCTATTCACCTTTGTTTAATACACACAGCGTTGTCTCTAATGTTATCTAACTACTGATAGCTCGCGATATCATCAGTTTTGATGCTGGCTAAGTAGCGTGAGCTAACAATGCTACAATGCTACCGATCGTTTTTTAGCCTAAACTATCCGCTCTTGGTGGTCACTTGTGTTGATGTTAGTTTTGTTTCATCAACAAATGACAGGCAGAACACACAGTGAATGTATCCGTTTTGTTTATTGCACTTTTATTAGGCTTTGCTGAAAAAAGAATTGCTGCATTGAGCAAGATGGTGGCGCGGCATAGGCGCCTGCCTTGTTGACATTTTCTTTGCTGGAGCTTCCAGGAAGTGTATTGGCACATTCGTTCTGATTGGTTGAAATTGCCTTCATGTTTGCCACCTACTGCCACCTACTGCTTTGGCAGTGTACTACATCAGTGTGCTTGGCTGACAAAAACGAAAAAAAAAACGAAAGTGTGACTCGAGGCGCATGACGTCGCGGCGATACGCGGCGATGCGTATAAGAAAACAATACGAAGATGATACGAAAGGTGTAACCTCAGCCTAAAACTACAGTGGCCGCAGGATTAGGTCCAGGTAGAGAGACCTTCACTATCCTGGCTCTGTCTGTCTTGTTTCTGAGGTGAAAAAACACCGTTTAGAGAGCAGTCTGACTAACGCTCAGCTTACTACAAGGGACATCGTTGCTACCTGGGTAGGACTTCAGTGAAGGAGGTGGGTCTGTGTTACACATCAGTGACACCAGAAGTAGCTAGTAGCACATGGGGTGAGACCCCTCACTACACACTACATCACCTCCATGTATGGGTGTGTTAACAATATCTTTATTTGGATCAATATATCCAAACAATATCTGAAATCCTTGCCACCTGCTGCTCCTGCTTTGATGTGTAGCACTTTTCTACAGGTTGATTGTTACTGTTTTATTCCGCTTGTATTTTATTAAGCTGAATTTTATTTTTTATTTTAAATTCTGGTTGTCTACTATATGTGTATTGTGCTTTGTTATGTATATGTATTGTCATAATTCGTACTTGCCTTCTTGGCCAGATCACCCTTGAAAAAGAGACCTCGTCTCAATGGGTTTTTATTTCTGGTTAAATAAATGTTTGATGATACCTATCAATTCAAAAGACGGCAAGCTTCATAATTAAATCAAGTGTCAAGTAGAGCTTCATAATTAAACCAAGTGTCAAGTAGAGCTTCATAATTAAACCACCCTCTCTGACCTCATCTTGGTTCTGTGCTGTTGGTGACATGATATAATGTGTCGGCTGGTATCATATTGATCATGTTAATGAATTGAACCGAACCGTAGCGAAATTTGGGCCAAAATATTGAATCATCGCCGTAAAATAATCAAAATCGTACAGTATTGCAATAAAACCGCTGAGGATTTACACCCCTATCTCCCAGTCTCTAGAGGGGACGGACGCCCCCCCTACCTGATCTACCTGAGACCACGCGATCCACTCTATCAACGTTCTGTCCAGAATCCTTTCTTTTCCAGGACCTTTGTCTTACAGATGGCGATGGTATGTGAGCTCTCAACGGCTTCCCTCCTCACTCCCTCACTCCCTCCTCACTCCCCTCGCAAAGCCCGAGAATCTCTCATCTCTCTGGCTGAGGGGCTTCAGCTAAACTCCTTGATTCCAGCCATTCGCGGCAATGGAATTCCCTGTTCACCGGCTAGCCCCCCCGGATTGACTAGGGTCAGCGCTGGTTTCAGTCACCGCTCCGGCCCTCTACAGTCAGACGAGAGGCCTCCTTCAAGTCCTTTGTAGATAAACTTCAGTCACACCATCTCATTGGTCCAATCCAGATATGAGGAGACGGAATTCCTGGTATGGAATGTGAAGTAGCCATGTCCGTAACTATATAAAAGTGAAGCTTTTGAATGACACTTGTCCTCAAAATAACACTCAGCTACTGTAAGGGAGTGGCTGCATTTTAATGAGGTGAGAGGAACTCAAAATTTGATCTAGGATGGAGGTGTAGGACTCTGAAAAGCACCTCTCCATCGAGTGGAGGTCCTTAGGGAATACTGTTACGACTGTCAGCCTGTTTCATTCATTGGGCCACATAGAGAATTGCTCAATAGTATTGTGGTGAAAATTAAATATCTACAGATTACCCCTTTATTGCCTAAGTATCCAATCAAATATAGCACCTAAAACTGCTCTTATAACAAGAATAAGATCATATCATATAACAGGAAAGTATGATGGGAGTATAATGGTAATTTCAGTGTTACCACCCTATCGGTCATTGTATAAATAATCACCATGGTAACACTTTTGTAATTAAATAATACCATGTGGTATAATCCCATTTAAACCGTAATACCAGTGGTAATGGCATGGTATTTACACCATTTTATTGGTCACCACCATCATTGTAGTGACCAAAGGAATGTTGGAAATACCATGATGCTGTCTTTGTCAGGGATATTACGTGAGTGAGGTTAGGAAGCCCTTTGAGTTGTCAGTTGTTGGCGAGAGTGGAGTAAGGCAAGCTATAGTGTTCCTGCATTAAGCTAGTGTTCCTGGAGTCGTGGACGGTCTGCACTAAGCTAGTGTTCCTGGAGTCATGGACGGTCTGCACTAAGCTAGTGTTCCTGGAGTCATGGACGGTCTGCACTAAGCTAGTGTTCCTGGAGTCATGGACGGTCTGCACTAAGCTAGTGTTCCTGGAGTCATGGACAGTCTGCACTAAGCTAGTGTTCCTGGAGTCATGGACGGTCTGCACTAAGCTAGTGTTCCTGGAGTCATGTCTGCACTAAGCTAGTGTTCCTGGAGTCATGGACGGTCTGCACTAAGCTAGTGTTCCTGGAGTCATGTCTGCACTAAGCTAGTGTTCCTGGAGTCATGGACGGTCTGCACTAAGCTAGTGTTCCTGGAGTCATGTCTGCACTAAGCTAGTGTTCCTGGAGTCATGGACGGTCTGCACTAAGCTAGTGTTCCTGGTAGGGGTGCACCGATATATTGGTCGGGTATCGGTATCGGCCGATAAGTGCCTTGTTGACTGCTATCGGCCTATCGGCCGATAAGCTCAAATGTGCCGATAGCAGTCGCCGATAAATAACCATCAATTTGTGTGGCGTCAAAAGGCAAAAAAAATAATTCACTCGCACAACACCCGCCGTCCCCCACACACACACACACGCTACTGCATCAGTTACTACTTATGATTAACAAGGCATTCGTTTTGTGGCATTAACGTTATATAGTTAGTGTTACACGGACAATAACATCAGCATATTATTATTACCCATAGCAGCAAGGCATTACTCCGAGTCCGTTCATAGTTCAGTTCCATTCCGTTGCAGCATGAGCTACCGGGAGGCAGAAGACTAACGTTACTGGTGAAAATGTGATTTACGTTGGAATACTCCTTTGCCAACTTGCTGTTTTGATTGATTGATTGAAAACTTTATTAACAGATTGCAGAATGGGTACAATACAGTACAGCTCAATACACACAATTGTTAAGGGGATGCAGACCAGAGAAAGACTTTCGTCTTGTTTACATCAGGGTCCCCCATTTTCAATTCATCAGGACATATATGACATACATGACATACAGATAGTCAGTACTGCTACATCTATACATTTATGACATACCAGATTTGCAAATACAGTACTGTTTGTGATACAGAAGGAGTCAGGAAAAGGGAGTATATACATTTGACGTAGAAACTGTACATTGGAGGAGGTTGGGTGGGGGGGGGTTGGGTACACTGGGATATTGACATCCATACTGGGTAATCTACATTGGAGGTGGTTGGGGGGGGGGGCACACTGTATATACAAGCAAAACTGTACATTGAGGGGGGGGGGGGGGGGGGACACACTGTACAAACAAACAAAATTGTACATTGGACTATTGACAAAACCATACTAGGTAAATGACTGTACATTGGAGGGGGTTGGGTTAGGATATTTACAGGGGCCAGTGTTGAATTGCAGTCTCCCGTAGGTGTCCCTTGAGAGAGGTTTTGAAAGTGGGTAGTGATCCACATTCCTTTACAGCTTTGGGTAGGGCGTTCCACATTGATGTGGCATAATTGCGAAACGTGTTTAGTCCCTTATTTGAGCCGAATCTGGGTTTAACATGATTTGTGGAGCTCCCTCTGGTGTTGTGATCGTGGTATTCACTGACCTTTGGGAAGTATTTTGACATGTACATGGGTACCTTGGTCGTGTAGTGTATCTTGTAGACCAGGCCCATTGCAAGTTGCTGTACTCTGTCGTCTACTCTAAGCCATCCTAGGTTGTCAAAGTGGGCAGGGGTGAGGTGGGTTCTAGGAGTAAGGTCAAGCAGTAGTCTGACCAGTTTGTTTTGAGATGTTTGTAATTTTGTTTTTAGCGCCTTTGAGGTGCTTTGGTACCATGAGGTGCAAGCATAGTCGTAGTACCCCTGAATGAGTGCTCCTGCCAGAGTCTTCAGGGTATTCTTGTTTACCAGAGAGGAGATCCGGTACAAGAATCGAGTTCGTTGGTTGACTTTTTTTATTACATTGGATGCCATTTTGTCACAGGAGAGATTAGCCTCTAGGATGGAACCCAGGTAGGTAATTTCATCTTTTCTTGTGACAATATTGTCACCCACTGTAACTGAGAAGCCGTCGGTCTTGCTGAGTTTGTTATTTGAACCGAAGAGAATGGACTCTGTTTTGCCCATGTGTAATGATAGTTTGTTATCAGCGAGCCATATGCAGATTCTGCCTAGTTCCGAGCTGAGGGTTTTTTCAACCTGTAACTTGTTCTTGTCAGAGACCAGCAGGGCTGAGTCGTCCGCAAACAGGAACAAGTTGCAGTCACAAGCTGACGACATGTCATTTGCATAAATTAGGAACAGTAGCGGTCCTAGTATGCTTCCTTGTGGAACACCACAGCTCACTGTGAGGGGGGGGGATAGGGTGCCGTTTACCTCCACCATCTGTTCCCTCCCCTCAAGGTAGGATTGCATCCAGCTCACTGATAGACTATCAAAACCAATTGCTTTTAGCTTGTCAATCAGAATGGAGTGATTGACCGTGTCAAAGGCCTTTTGTAGGTCCAGCATGACCATGCCGGAGTATTTTCCTGCGTCCACCTCTTGTTTGATGTGGTCATTCAAATAGAGAAGGCATGTGTCAGTGGAGTGGGATGTTCTGAAGCCAGATTGGAATTCGTAGATTAGATTTTTTTCCGCTAGGTACTTTTCGACCTGTTCGTAGACTATTTTTTCCATGACTTTCGAGATGGAGGTGAGAATAGAAACTTTGCTTGCAGGTCTGCAGCCATTATTGCTGGATTATGAATAGCCCCAACTTTAGCCAACGTAACGTTATGGCTAAACCTTTAACATTGCTTTCGGTTAGCTGTTCAATGCTAATAACACAACCAAGCGAACCCATCAGAGCTCCCCATCAACACCGCTCTGTCGGGAGGATGGCATTTAAGAAAGTATCTGCTGTTAAAATGACACAAACATTCGTTTTGTGGCATTAACGTTATATAGTTAGTTACACGTTCAATTACATCAGCATAGTATTTACCCGAAGATAGCAAGCAAGCCGTTCATAGCTCGGTTCCATTCCGTACCCAACTACCCATTCTGCAATCTGTTAATAAAGTTTTCAACCAGACAAATGTATAGAAAGGCTTTGTTTTATTATAACATTTGTTGCAGTAAAATCATTGTGTCTCGTTTGGCCATCCTGTGGAGCGCGCTGGTCGGCGGGCACTGCCGGGCAGCTAACGTATTAGCTTGTTGTGGTTCTGAGTTTGACTCGCATTCTCGCAAGCAGATCAATGGCGGCATGCCCCCGAAGTAGAAAATGAATAAACGCTTGCCGATTGGTGGTAAGAACAGCAGAAGGTGGGTGCTAGCGGTGTGGCGTAATTGGCCGAATCGACTGTCAATCAAAATGGTTCCATTGCATTGGTTGAAAGCTCTGGTTGAGGGAATAGTATCTCGCTGCAGGCCGCCAGAATGGTTCCATTGCATTGGTTGAAAGCTCTGGTTGAGAAAATAGTATCCCTCTGCAGGCCGCCAGACGATACTGGGAGATAGTGATACCATAAACATATTTCTTGATGTTTCCTTTTTTTAAGTAAGTAAAGAGGCCTACAAATACAAACATACACATACAAATATACAGTAGTTTCATTAAAAAAAAAAATAAAATAAAAAATATTAAGAAAAATTACAAATACTTATTTTTTGCCACAAGTATCGGTATCGGTATCGGCCGATTGTGTTAGTTGAACAATCGGTATTGGTGGCCAATTTTCATATCGGTGCACCCCTAGTTCCTGGAGTCATGTCTGCACTAAGCTAGTGTTCCTGGAGTCGTGTCTGCACTAAGCTAGTGTTCCTGGAGTCATGTCCGCACTAAGCTAGTGTTCCTGGAGTCGTGTCCGCACTAAGCTAGTGTTCCTGGAGTCATGTCTGCACTAAGCTAGTGTTCCTGGAGTCGTGTCTGCACTAAGCTAGTGTTCCTGGAGTCATGTCCGCACTAAGCTAGTGTTCCTGTGTTCCTGGAGTCATGTCTGCACTAAGCTAGTGTTCCTGGAGTCATGTCTGCACTAAGCTAGTGTTCCTGGAGTCATGGACAGTCTGCACTAAGCTAGTGTTCCTGGAGTCATGTCCGCACTAAGCTAGTGTTCCTGTGTTCCTGGAGTCATGTCTGCACTAAGCTAGTGTTCCTGGAGTCATGGACAGTCTGCACTAAGCTAGTGTTCCTGGAGTCATGTCTGCACTAAGCTAGTGTTCCTGGAGTCATGGACAGTCTGCACTAAGCTAGTGTTCCTGGAGTCATGGACAGTCTGCACTAAGCTCGCTCTGCCAACGCTAGAAATAATCTTCTGTCCTCACAGCACCCGTCCTCCAACCGCCAAAACAAACACAAACAACACTACCAATGAGCTTTGAAAGTAGCCTTTTACCCAACCTTTGAACTTTGTTTACGGCAGAGTGCCAGCCCTCTGGTGGCAGAGACATTTCGCACAAAGAGGGAGCAGCGTCAAAGGTACATACAAAGGAAAAAGCCCACCGTGCCCCTCAGCCCTCTTCCAAACAGTGGCGGTGAAGCCCCTATCCCCATAGCACCATCTCCATGTTTAATTGGAGATGTCTGAGGAGGAGGAGGAGGAGGAGGAGGAGGAGGAGGAGGAGGAGGAGGACAGTGCAAGGGGCACAATGATGGCTTTGTGGCCCAAAGAGGGGGGGGGGGGGGGGGGGGGCTGATTGAGGGGTGAATAATGCAGCCAGACCGAATTAAGAAGTGGCGGGAAGCCAAGATGGCCGCCTGGGCCCGGCAGTCCCGGAGCCCCGACCCGCCAGGCCCCTACGGTCGGGCTCCTCCTGCCCTCCTCCACGGCTGCTGTGGTAATGTGACACTGGCGGACAACCCCCCCCCCCCCCCATGCCAGGCTGGAAACGGAGCCAACCAACAGGTAGGCTTTTGTTCCCAGAACGGAGGGTTAGAAGGGTTTTGGACCACAATGGGGGATTCAACCTCTACATGTCAATGGACCCTCTGAGACCATAACATTATCTAAACGGTATTAAAAACAACCTGAACTTCTGACCTTGTTTAACCTTTATGTATTGGACTCAAATTATGAAGAGAACTAATTATAATCTCATGACATCTGTCTTCGAGAGTGTGTGTGAGAGAGAGAGAGAGAGAGAGAGAGAGAGAGAGAGAGAGAGAGAGAGAGAGAGAGAGAGAGAGAGAGAGACCACAGAGTGCCAATAAAGAAGGGACAAAATCCAGAGCAGAAGAGAAGAAGAGGAGAGGAGAGGAGAGGAAAGGAAAAGAGTGGACAAAAGACGAAAGGAGAGGAGAGAGAGAGGGGTAGGGGAGGAGAGGAAGAGAGGAGGGGGTAGGAGAAGAAGAGAGGAGAGGGGGTAAGAGAGGAGAGGAGAAAGGAGAGGAGAGAAGAGAAGAGGAGAGGGGTAGGAGAGGAAGAGAGAAGAGAGAGGAGAGAGGAGAAGAGAAGAGGGGGTAGGCAAGGAAGAGAGAAGAGGGGGTAAGAGAGGAGAGAGGAGAGGGGGTAGGCGAGGAAGAGAGAAGAGGGGAGCGGGTAGGCAAGGAAGAGAGAAGAGGGGGTAAGAGAGGAGAGAGGAGAGGGGGTAGGCAAGGAAGAGAGAAGAGGGGGTAAGAGAGGAGAGAGGGGACGGGGCAGGAGGAGAGAAGAGGGGTGAAGAGAGGAGAGAGGAGAGAAGAGAGGGCAGGAGGAGAGAAGAGGGGGTAAGAGAGGAGATGAGAGAAGAGGGGGTAAGAGAGGAGAGGGGGGCAGGAGGAGAGAAGAGGGGGTAAGAGAGGAGAGAGGAGAGAAGAGGGGGCAGGAGGAGAGAAGAGGGGGTAAGAGAGGAGAGGAGAGAAGAGGGGGTAAGAGAGGAGAGGGGGGCAGGAGGAGAGAAGAGGGGGTAAGAGAGGAGAGAGGAGAGAAGAGGGGGCAGGAGGAGAGAAGAGGGGGTAAGAGAGGAGAGGAGAGAAGAGGGGGTAAGAGAGGAGAGGAGAGAAGAGGGGGTAAGAGAGGAGAGAGGAGAGAAGAGGGGGTAAGAGAGGAGAGAGGAGAGAAGAGGGGGTAAGAGGGGAGAGGGGGGCAGGAGGAGAGAAGAGGGGGTAAGAGAGGAGAGAGGGGAGAAGAGGGGGTAAGAGAGGAGAGAGGAGAGGGGGCAGGAAGAGAGAAGAGGGGAGGGGGCTCTTGCCTCACACAGATTAGTCACACAGAATTAATGGTCGTGGGGAACAATGGTCGCCGAGCTTCTGGCAACCCCAGCTGTCGCTCCGTGAAAGAAAAGAGAAACAAGATTTAGGCACTGAGAGCCTTGAGAAACTCTGGCTGGAGAGGGGAGAGTATAGTGGCATCAGACATTAGCAGACTGAGACACACACACACACACACACACACACACACACACACACACACACACACACACACACACACACACACACACATATAGTGACCCCTTGTAATGTCCTCATCAATGACCACACATGTCTGTCTCTGGCTATCTGCCTTCCAGGAATAGGCTAGTGTAGTATAGTCGTCATTTGTGTACCCCTTTGCATATCCTCATTTCCCAAACTCTGATGACAATTTCAAAGACATTTTACTTTGTAAAAATGGTTCACTGTAGTAGGACTTACCCAACTTTACTTTATCTTTTTTTTTACTCAAACGGTGAAATAAATCAGATGTTGAACTTACTTGCATTCTCCATTTCCATCTGGAGTAGCTTCACATCTGCCCTGGTTCAAACACGACTCGGTAGGCATGGAGCATCTCAGGCCTGCAAATGGAAAACGTTAATACAACTGAGCCTCTGTATACAACTGCGAAGTTCATCACACTAGCGGTTGCCAGTCTTGCGTCAACTTTTTTTTACGGGGCCAGAACTGAACCGCACAGTTATTACAAGATCAAAACCATGTGATGCACTTAAAAAATACCCTCTAGATGTTTATTCCACCCATGAGTATAATAAATGGCACGAGCATGCGTTGACGGGTGTAAAAGTCTAGGTGTGAATCTTGCCACCTCGAAGTGCAGTTTGTTGTGGCGAATTGGACTTGACGCCACATCGGAAGACACATTCCGGTCTGTGCAGCTGTCCCAACTCCCCGGAGGATGTACTATATTTGGGGAGTAACATAGCTCCGCAAAAACCGTTGTTACTCATAACAGCCAAGGCTTTGAGTTTTCATGCTCTCGAGAAAACTGTGAGTGCGCGCTCCGCACACGGTGAAGATACAGTAGAGCAGCCCAGCACCCAAACAGCTGCTTGGTCAAAGTTGCACAAATCCATCCACTTTGATTGGGTGAAGGTTCGTGTGGTATATGTGCCATGTGCATGAATTACCTAATGGAATTGGCAAATATAATAATAAATCATATAGTAAATCGCGGAGGAACCACTGAAAAAAAAAAACAGTGTTCAAATGAATACAAGCAAATAAAAAATTGACCCCACGGCTGTGGTCCAAATAATTGATAAACCTATTGAAAATCAACAAGTCGGTGTTTAGTGTCAATCAGTAGCCTAAGCTTGAAAAGTACTTTCTAAAGTAGCCTATTTATTGACAAAATCAGTGCCTGCATGATCATCAGTCAATCTGTGGACCTGTCATCCCCGCCACTTACCTCGTGTTACAGCGATCAGCGACAACAAGAAAGTTAGTTTCACAAAGAAAATATGCATTCCTTCTGATTTAAAATTGTTGTATAATCCCACGTGAGTTTTTCATAGATCCAATGTTAGTCTTCCTCTTCGAAAGGTAAAAAAAAAAAAAAACGTTCAATGCATCCTTGAATAGATCCAATAAAGTAAGCGGCTGCGACGTGCGTCTCTGACCTCCGTAGCCTACATGAGATGCTGTCACGTCAGTTCCCGAATTGAAAATGACTTGAGGGACTCAGTTCTCCATTCGCCGCTCCGCATCTAGGGGCGTCATCCTTCACTGTTATTCCCAGGACTGTGTGAGTAGCACTGGGGGGAGACACGCCCACTCTGTAGTATTGCAGTTTTAAAACATTTTCCCGGGTGTTTTCTATACGGATGATTGGCCAATTAATAATTAACGCTTGCAAGTGAAAATAAACATAATGAAGAGTTCATTCATCTGCAAAAACGGATGACCCCGTTTGTATTTATTATACTTTTATCATATATAATTTTTTTTTATTATTATTATTATTATTATTATTATTATTATTATTATTATTATTATTATTATTATTATTATTATTATTATTATTATTATTATTATTATTATTATTATTATTATTATTATTATTATTATTATTATTATTATTATTATTATTATTATTATTATTATTATTATTATTATTATTATTATTATTATCCTATATCGTGATTTTCTTTTTATTCATTCTATTTTTATTTCATTTTAATTTAATTAATTCATTTTAAGAATGTCTCTTATCTGTTTTTGCTCATTATGCTTTTCAGATGGCGGAATGTACACGTTGGGGGCCACGTGGTGCAGGTGAGTGGCGGGTCGCAGGACGGGTGCCACTATAGCAACTTGATATTGAAGCCATTAAAAAGCACAGTTTTTTCTTGGCAGAAAGGCAAAAACAACAGTTTACTTTGTTCACATAGGCTATATATAGCTCAATGAAATAGTATAAAATAGTAAGAAGTCTTTTTTTATTTCTTTTTATTTCACATGTGTAGGACAAACAACAACGACAACTAACAACAACAAACAGTTTATCCGCCTGGACCCTAATGAACACACACTAGGATGAGGAGGGTTAGGGTAAGCAGGGGGGGGATTTAGCAGCTAGTGCAATATCCAATTGATTATTTTCACTATTTATGAGGGGAAACTTGGTGTAATTAAATGGTAAGAAGTCTCAAAAAGTTGATATTAGAGTTATTTAATAGACATTACAGGTAGACTGGAGTCTGATAAACACTATAGTCAGCATGGGAACTGCCATCTTCTAATATAAGTGCTGACACTAAGGTCGCTTTCACATAAAGTTTTGGTGGACTCGGTGCGGTTCTGGTGGTGAAGTTGCAACATTGTTGCATTCTTCATTTGGTTCGCCTGCGTTCACATAGAAATCTGTGAGCCGCACCGAACCTTCTGAACAATGTCACGCGGTCGAAAAGGGCACTCGGCTATTGGACAGTGGAAATGTGTGTGTGGCTGCGAGCCCGTGTGTGCGCGTGCGTGTGTGTGTGTCTGTGTGTGGACTAGTGCGAGCCCTCCAGATCGCAGCGTAGCGGAGGCGAGTTTTGACATGGCATTGATCCATTGTTCTATTGAAGCACATTACCACCATCCTCTCGCTAAACAACTTGTAGACCACAGTGTTTTTATGAGTGCCCACAAGTAGCTGTTTTATTAATAATATAATAAGCCGCGTTTTTTCTTCCTTCTTCCCAAGATGCACAGATATATAGATAGATAGATAGATAGATAGATAGATAGATAGATAGATAGATAGATAGATAGATAGATAGATAGATAGATAGATAGATAGATAGATAGATAGATAGATAGATAGATAGATAGATAGATAGATAGATAGATAGATAGATAGATAGATAGATAGATAGATAGATAGATAGATAGATAGATAGATAGATAGATAGATAGATAGATAGATAGATAGATAGATAGATAGATAGATAGATAGATAGATAGATAGATAGATAGATAGATAGATAGATAGATAGATAGATAGATAGATAGATAGATAGATAGATAGAGAGATAGATAGATAGAGAGATTAGATGCAGTGTGCTTGTTTTGCAGTGAGTGGTAATAATAATCACTTCCTATATTTGGTTCGCGTTTGGTCCGATGAAGCCGAACCGAGACAGACGTTTTCAGGCGGACCAGAGTTCGCCTGTTTGGTCCGCGAACCGAGTTCGACGCGCATTCACACAAACCCGAAAAACCGGACTATCGAATTCTGGTCCGAAAGTTCGGACCAAACAGCCCCTGTGTGAAAGCGACCTAAAGGTACGTTTTCACATGTGTGCAGAATCAGCAAAAGTAGACCTATGTGATGCAGTGGTCATGGGACGGGGTTGCACACCGCTCCACCTCTTTGAGCAGGATCACATGCACGCACGTGCACACAAGAATGCCTTCCACTCGACTCTGCGCCTAGTACCCACCTGGCTACTTTGCATAACAATAACTCACGTCGTCAGGTGTGTTCAAATACTACAGTTGGACCATTCAACACAAAACCTCATATGAAATGTGTTACATTCCATTCCTAGAGGCAATTAGGAATCGTCTTTATTCACAAGGGAACATTTATGTGCGCGTGCACGTGACGTCATTAAAACACAGTGCAACCCCTTATGAAATCACCACTGCACCTATGTTTCCCATCAAATGTTGACGCAAGCAGAGATATAGATATATAGGCTATATGTTGTACACAGGTGAAGCTTTTGTCAAATAGTCCAACAGATTCGATTTTCTTTTTAATGTTTTACGTCGTTTTATAAAAGCTATATTTTCCGACTGTGCCGCATCATACAAGCAAAAGTCAAGTCAAGAGTCAAGAGTTTTATTTGTCACGGCATACAAGTATACAATGAAATGCGGGGGGTCTTGCCCGCAAAGATTGTGCATAATACAATAATAATAATATAATAAGAATCCAATAGAACGACATTGTGCAATAATACAAGTAATCAAAGTAGGGCATATCGGTATCTGTACATGAGTTATTTACAGAGCATGGTAGGACATGCTAGGTCCTGTGATAGTGCAATACACTGTTAGCTACGGATGAGGCACTGGGTCTTTATGTACACTGCTATACAATGCTATATTATACAATCTGAAGTTATACTATACTATTCTTAAAGTGACCTTTCCTTTTGTAAAGTGACCATAAGTGTGAGCGTGTGCAGCATGAGTGTGTGTGTGCTCATGTCAAAGTGGCTGCTAGTGTGTGAGCGTGTACAGAGTGTGTGTGTTGTGTGTGTGCTCATGTGTGCTTGTGTGTGGACTCTGGAGAGTTCAGTGTTCAAGGCTCTGATGGCCTGGGGGAAGAAGCTGAGCCAAAGTCCCTCTGTCCTAGTTGCTAATTGCTGACACAAGTGCAAGATAACTGCTGACAAACAAATTAGACACGTTTGTCCTCCTCATCCCCTGACACAGTCGAGCTGTAACCGTCTCTGCGCCTCCAGGCACTCGTTTGTTTAGTAAATCCATCATCCGACATCTGCAGCAACTGCTAAGAGGTTACAGGTGAAACAACCGCCGCGGAGTGGGAGAGAGGGAGCGTTTCCCCCCGGGGGGGGGGCAGAGAGCGGAGGAGCGGGAGAGGAGAGGGTGATGAGGGAAGAGGAGGTAAAATGGGTGAAGGTGAAGGAGACGATGGAGAGATAATGAAAATAAAGTGCATGGACATGTGGTGGAGAGAGAGGGGGAGATAGAGAGAGAAGGAGAGAGAGAGAGACAGGGTGTGTGTGTGTGTGAGTTTTGATTGATTGATTGATTGAAAATGTTATTGACAGATTGCAGAATGGGTACAATACAGTACAGCTCAATACATTCAAGATGCGATTGCAACTGAAACAGGGTGCTCATCTTTATACTCTCTTACTGACAGTCAATTAGTCAAAGACACATTTGGATGGGTAGCATACGATTAAAACAAACAAAAAAATACACTTAATAAAATAGCAAGTTATTGCTTTTACAGGGGATAGCCTAAAACAAGCTCCCAAATGTCCGTTTTCACTTATTGTTTTATATGAAATTAATCTTATAAAACAATAAGTCTTCCAACATGTTCATGCACACTGCATGGTACACGTTGTATAAAAACTACCTATTGTGCTTTTGTCTGGTGTGATAAGGGGAAATATTGTTTATTGTGTCACATTGTGAAACAGAATGTATAAACAGGATTTGTGTTGCTTTCCTTCTCATTGTTATGACATTGGGGGGGACCTCTGTGACCCCCCCCTGCTATAGTCTCACAGGTGGAGTGGAGGGACCTGCTCCGATGTTATCAACTGCCTCACAGACACAGCAGCTGCAGAGGTGTAGGGTCCCATGTGGAAAAGTACAGAACAATAATGTCCGTGACATTATAGCTCAAATCCTTTTCTTCTGTCTCTTGTCGGTACAGTATGCAATGAAATGTTCAAGTATGCAGGCTCAAGCAACAACGTCTACAGTATAATGGAGTTATTATACTGTAAATGTCAAAATGTCTATCACCTTGTAAAGAAAAGAGAAAAAAATGAGTTGAATGGGGTATGTTTGTAGCCTATACTGCTCTAGCTTATAAGAAGTGATATATGAGTTGAATGAGTTATGTGTACTGCTTTAGCTTATAATAACTGATATATGAGTTGTATGAGGTATATGTTTGTACTGCTCCAGCTTATACGAAGTGATACATGAGTTGAATGAGGTATGTTTGTACTGCTCTAACTTATAAGAAGTGATACATGAGTTGAATGAGGTATGTTTGTACTTCTCTAACTTATACGAAGTGATACATGAGTTGAATGGGGTATGTTTGTACTGCTCTAACTTATACGAAGTGATACATGAGTTGAATGAGGTATGTTTGTACTGCTCTAACTTATAAGAAGTGATACATGAGTTGAATGGGGTATGTTTGTACTGCTCTAACTTATAAGAAGTGATACATGAGTTGAATGGGGTATGTTTGTACTGCTCTAACTTATAAGAAGTGATACATGAGTTGAATGGGGTATGTTTGTACTGCTCTAACTTATAAGAAGTGATACATGAGTTGAATGGGGTATGTTTGTACTGCTCTAACTTATAAGAAGTGATACATGAGTTGAATGGGGTATGTTTGTACTGCTCTAACTTATAAGAAGTGATACATGAGTTGAATGGGGTATGTTTGTACTGCTCTAACTTATAAGAAGTGATACATGAGTTGAATGGGGTATGTTTGTACTGCTCTAGGGTCCGTGTACCGTTTATCAGTTCAATTTTCATTTCCAGACATTTAAATAGAAAAATGGGATTTCAATTTTCCAATTTTTCAATTTGAATGTCTGAAAATGAACATTTAACTGATAAACGGCACACAATGACCCTCTATAGCTTATAAGAAGTAATACATGAGTTGAATGAGTTATGTGTACTGCTTTAGCTTATAAGAAGTGATAGTTGAATGAGGTATGTTTGTACTGCTCTAGCTTATAAGAAGTGATACATGAGTTGAAT
>NC_140166.1:34558475-34563605 GCF_963971535.1 Notolepis coatsorum
CCTCAGTAGCTTTTTCAGTAGTTGACTACTTTGGGTCATGTAGTTTAGGTAGTTAATTACAAACTAGTTAATTACAAACTACATGTACATGTACACTATTAGCATTTTCCTGATTCCACCCCAACAACTGCTCCCTGCCCTTTCCTTGGGTGAGGATCTGCCTGACCTGGTCACTAAATCAAACACACCCTTTCTTGGGCGAGGTTCTGCCTGGCCTGGTCACTGAATCAAACACACCCACACTTTACTCTGTGTCAGTTCCGTTGTTGCTCTGTGTAACTACAGTATATGATATTCCAGACTCAGATTGTGATAATCTGCTGCCATGTAGTTTGAAGTAGTTAAGATTTATTTGAACACCAAATGCACCTTGACCATATGGAACAGAGTAGTAAAAACACACAAATTGGAGAAGCAGTCAGGGGTTCTGAGATGGGTAGCACATGACAAGAGATTCAAACCAGGGAGGTTAGACCATGGATTCAGAAGGTGGGAGAGGGGGGGGGGGGGGGGGCAACAGCGATATGCAAAATGATATAGAAGGGGAAAATGCAGACACTACAAAAATTAAAGGAGAAATTTGGACTAGAAAACAGGGACCACTTCAGATATCTACAGGTTAGAGACTACTACAACAAAGAAATAAGGGGGGCCAAAGACGAAGAACAGAATGGAATAATCAAGATGATAGTATGGGCATACGAAGGGGGGCAAGGAAGAGTAATATCAGCAATATACCGAGCTATAATGAACAGCAAGGGACACACGACCGATTACATATGGGAGAAATGGGAGAGAGAACTAGAGATAGAAATAACAGGGAAGGAATGGGGGAACATATGCGAGGTGCAACATTCAACAACAGGATCGAGGATATGGAAAGAGTTTGGATGGAAAAACATAATCAGATTCTTTATAACCCCAGAGCTGAAGGGAAAATATGCACCAACACAAAGAGCATGCTGGAGGATGTGTGGGAAGGAGGGGGCAAATCACACGCACATATTCTGGGGATGTCAGAAGCTGAAGGGGTATTGGGAGGAGATAGGGGAGGCAATGATCAGAATATTAGGATACGGGTTACCACAAACAGGACTGGTGCTTTACTTAGGAGACCTGACACACGAGGGAATACAAGGGGGGGACAAATATTTAATAAAGATAATGTTGATAGCGGCCAGAAAAGCAATAACAAGACTGTGGTACAAAAAAGACCCACCGACAATAGCACAATGGGTAGGAATAGTGGAAGAGATACAGGATATGGAGAGGATAACACACATGCTGAGGTTACAGGAAGAGAAATTTGGAGAAAGATGGGGAAAGTGGGAGGATTACAAGGGGAACGAAAACGAGGAAGAACCAAATACAACACAAGAGGGCGAAGGGTAAAGGAGGAAAGAGGTTCAAAGAGGGTCTCTGAACCCATGTCACACCCTTAATGTTTTACAATTGTTTTATGTTTTTTTAAGTCAGTATTTTTATTTTTCGTCTTTTGGGCATTACATTTTTTCTTTATTATTTATGTCTGTTTAATAGTGTTGTTCAAGTTATTGTATATGTTGTGTTGTTTGTCTCAATAAAAATTTAAGTTTAAAAAAATAAAACAAGGTTTATTTGAACTCCTTTTCGTTGTGAAGTAGCTAGTCGTTTGGTAAACTACAGGTTTAGAGTAGTTGAACTCCTTTTCGTTGTGAAGTAGCTAGTCATTTGGTACACTACAGGTTTAGAGTAGTTTCCCCCAACACTCCTAAATAACAAGAGAAATATTCTCATCTCGTGAACATCTGATGAATTCATCTCATATACTGTGAAACTCCGGCGTATGGTCTGATGTAGTCATGCCGGGAAACATCTTGTCTGTCTTCAGCAGTTTTCTGTTCTCATGAAGCTTCAGCTGGTGGGATCAGGGCTATATGTCTCACCCACATGGTTTTCAATTTAGGACATATTGTGTCTACATCGAGTACCACTGTATACATCCCATCCACTACGAGACAATACTTAAAACCTTGAACCTCAGGGACACAAACCCTATACCTGAGAGAAGGGAAATAGGACATTGTATTACAGTCTTATTATTTCCTTTAGTGTATCAAACACAGATTTATGTATCCTGGTCCTTGGTGTATTGTTCTTCTGAATGGGGTGGGGGGGGGGGCTCAATGACTTTATTGTAGGGCTGTTGTTGGTTCTGTTGTCCAGTGTGAGGAAATGCAAGCCAGGGTCTTTGGCTCCTGCTTTCCTGCAGCGGCTGCGTTAGTGGGCAGAGGATGATGTTTTAGAGGTAGAGCGGGAGATTGGTTTGCTAATCAGTTGCTGGTAAAGGTATTGGGACAATGGGGGGGGATTTGTTTTCTAATGTGATCTAGATACTCTGGTGAGCTGCGATATAGGGCTTGGGGAGCTGACGTCACAGTTCTGGGGTCAGTTTGTAGAGGATCACTCCCATTTGTGTTGACCGCCAGCCTTTTGGGTTAAAAGGTGGTGTTATGTGAAATGCTGGCCCAGAAAATCTCATGACCATCACGGGAGAAATTTCAACCCTTCCTCTGTTTTTGTACATTTTGTACATTTTGCAGTTTTAACAAAATCCCACCCTTCCCACCTCCTTCTCAAGCCCTATACAGGCATCCCAAGCAGGGCATAGGAGGTTGAAACCTCCAGAGAGTGATGAAATAATTGATTTGTTCTTTTCTGATGGAATTTAGTTATTTATTCTTTGGCCCCCCTGGCCCCTGACCTTCCATGACAGGCAGCCCAACCTCCTCCAATGTACAGTTTCTACATCAAATGTATATACTCTCTTTTTTGGACTCTTTTCGTATCACAAACAGTACTGTATTTGCAAATCTGGTATGTCATAAATGTATAGATGTAGCAGTAGCCTACTGTCTATCTGTATGTCATGTATGTCATATATGTTATGATGAATTGAAAATGGGGGACCCTGATGTAAACAAGACGAAAGTCTTTCTCTGGTCTGCATCCCCTTAACAATTGTATGTTTTGAGCTGTACTGTACTGTACCCATTCTGCAATCTATTAATAAAGTTTTCAATCAATCAATCAATCAATCAATCAATCAATCAATCAATCAATCAATCAATCAATCAATCAGCCCCTGGCATGACAGACGGTTTGGGCAGCCCCTGGCATGCCAAATGCGGGTAGAATTAGGCAGTGGCGTGTAACTCTGTCACTCTTACCAGCCACTTTGGCAGGTAGACCGTTTTAGAGTCGTACACTATAAAGAGCCAAACTTTACACTATAAAAACGAACTGTGTGTGTGTGTGTGGACTAACCTACTTGTGAGTGAATGACGCTAAGCTAGGCTAACGGTGCGGGTCTTCCTACTCCTAATGCATGAACAGAGAAGAAAAGGGTATGTGTCTTCTTGTCTAACTCCAGGGTAGATGGCAAATAAGCTAATTTCCCAAAAAGTTGGCATGTTCCTTTAAGCTAATTAGGCTAATCACCAGTTGGCGTGTCGCTGGGATGCAAAGCACACACATTTGTCACTTTTATGCCGACCGCAGCTGCTTCCCGGTATTGTGGCACCCTGGCCACGTACACACAATGTGCGGACGGACAGCGCGACGCAGCGGGTCGGTGGTACCCTTGCCCCTCCCCCCGGGTGTAACAGAACCGTGGGAGGTCCAGACACTCTGGTTCTGTTTTTGGACACAATAATCACAAACAGGAAGTCACTGTAAGCCAGTCACACAGAGACACTTCCTCCTTTTGTTTACATGGGAGTGCCGCAATAAGCTCACAGCCATAGAGACGATGCAGTAACCATGTTTGCTGCCCCGTCGTTCGTTCTGCGCACAAAACCCCTAAACTTCTTCTCTCTTCCTGCTCCCTGTCTCTTCACTGTAAGCCATACCTCCTTTTGTGGAGTTTCCTCGAATAAATGGTAAATGGTAAATGGTGCATTTATATAGCGCTTTTATCCAAAGCGCTTTACAATTCTGTTTCTTGCATTCACACATTCACACATTCACACACCGACGGCGGAGACGAACATGCAAGGTGCTAACCTGCTCATCGGGAGCAATAAGGAGTTAAGTGTCTTGCTCAAGGACACTTGGACACACTGCCCGGGAGGAGCGGGAATCAAACCGGGAACCTACGGATTACCAGACGACCGCTCTACCTCCCGAGCCACTTTCGCCCCCCCCCCTTGACCCACACCTCCCTCTCCCAAAGCTTCCGGCTCAGTAGTTGAACTTGCCCACTCATGTGTAGGCAATGCATGTACAATAAATGTTTGCGTTCATCGTATGGATAAATGATGAACTTAAACCGCACATCATACAGCATGTAGTTCATGCTTATTAACTGTATGATTATTACACTGCAATCCCCCTTCCCACCAGTTCAATGACTTTCTCTCAATCTCTTGCGAGAAGAATGCGTTTCTCCTTCGTATACTTTAATAAGATGTAGTGTGACACACCTCCACGCTGCCGTTCCCAGGCTCAGAACACCACTCCTTTGTTCCTTTGGCACTTGATAATTACCACAGAGAGAGACTGCTGTCTGTGGATTCTTTCTCGTAGACAAGAGTTCTATAATATCTGTGATCCGTACCGCACCGCACCGCAAATTACCTTTACATGCCTTCTCCTACTGCAAATAATATTCCTCCATTCCAGTTGGGGCGAAGCCTCGAAATAAGCAGAGCGCTCATGCGAAAGAAAATTAAATAAATAAAAAATAAAAAGCTACTTGACTCTGGGATGATGTTGGAGGTTCTATTTTAGAGACGGCCTCTCAAGGGGCTAATGTGTCTGGTTTTAAAATGCTAGCTTCCCAACATTAATACTGCTTGAGGTGCAGCCAGGAAAAGAAAAAAAAAGTCCAGCATTTCTTGGTGAGTTTGGGAACTCTGTGGCCTTTCCCTCGCGTTGCCGTCCCTCGAGACACAGTAATACCACGTCTCCTCAGTTCTCTGTCCATCTTTCCCTCTGCCTTTCATACTGGCTTCCTCTCTCCCACCACCAGCTCACTTACACTCTCTCTCTCCTTCCCTCACTCCCTCTCTATGTCTATCTCTCTATGTCTATCTCTCTCTCTCTCTCTCTCTCTCTCCTCTCTCTCTCTCTCTCTCTCTCTCTCTCTCT
>NC_140166.1:34563805-34626305 GCF_963971535.1 Notolepis coatsorum
AGCCAGGCGTGATGCTGTCCACACCCCCACCGCTGAGCTACAGTATGAGTCAGAGCTCCACTTCTCATTAAACTCTCCACATTTATATCCAGAATCACCTTTTCATAAAGCTTCCTATGTATTAATAGACTCACTGTAAAATACATCCATCTCACAAAGTATTTCTTTTGTAAACAGTACCAAGTATAAACCGGCGTACTGTAGTTCATCATCGTCAACGTGATCTCCATAAGATCACCCCAAACTGGAAACTTAAAGGGCCACTTCACAGAAAAATATCACTGATTTATTTTGCTAATGATCTCACATATCCCAAAACTGTCAACGGTTTTGCACACATTTATTTAGTTTGACAGTCGTTGTGTGAGTCAGTGAGTTTGAATAATCTCTTCCAGTGACCTCATCAGAGAATACTGAATATTGTCTTGTGTTCATTACAACACAATGTAATGATGTTGATGAAGTAATAGCAATAGGGATTGCTATTTTTTCATATCCAGAATTTTGTCAATCTGTAATTATTGTAACACAAGGATTCAGTGTCCTCAGATGACATCACTGGTGGACATATTCAAACTCACTGACTCACAATGACTATGTGCAAAACCGGTAAAATTTTTGGAATATGTGTGAGATAATGTGCAAAATAAATAGTTTTTTGGTGAATTGCCCTTTATAGTTCTGGTGGTTTTGTCTGATCAACAGCCAAGACAAAGAGCCTAGCTGTCTGTTCAACTCAGGAAATACTGTAACTACAAGTTGCCACTCAGGATGCAATATTCTGCACGCTGAGGTCATTGAATGGATTATTGTAAAACATTCCCATTTATTACATCACTTCCCCCAGAATAAGAGCCACCACCCCAAATACCAGTAAGGTGCTCACCTTTTTCCCTGTTACAGTCCAGTTTGCTCCTTTACATGGTGTTCCTTCAGAGACAGAGAGAGGGAGAGGGAGCGGAGAGAGAGAGAGAGAGAGAGAGAGTGGGGGGGGGAGTGAAAGAGAGAGAGAGCGAGAGGGAGAGAGAGAGAAAAGACAGAGAGTGGGAGAAAGAGAGAGTGAAAGAGAGAGAGGGAGTGAGAGAGGCGGGGAGGGAGAAAGAGAGGGGTGAGAGAGAGGATGCGAGAGAGAAAGAGGGTGACAGAGAGAGAAGACAGAGAGGGGGAAGAGTTTGATTGATTGATTGAAAACTTTATTAACAGATTGCAGAATGGGTACAGTACAGTACAGCTCAATACATACAATTGTTAAGGGGATGAGACCAGAGAAAGACTTTCGTCTTGTTTACATCAGGGTCCCCCATTTTCAATTTATCGTAACATATATGACATACATGACATACAGATAGACAGTACTGCTACATCTATACATTTATGACATACCAGATTTGCAAATACAGTACTGTTTGTGATACAAAAAGAGTCCAGAAAAAGAGTATATACATTTGATGTAGAAACTGTACATTGGATTGGGTAGGTGGGGGTGGGGGTGGGGGGACTGTACATTGGAGGTGGGGTGGGGGGGGGGGGGGTGGGTAGGAGGGTGGGTGGGGGACACTGTACAACTGTACAAACAAAACTGTACATTGGAATATTGACAAGACCATACTTGGTAATTTACTGGGGTTGTGTTCGGACATTTACAGGGCCAGTTTCGAGTTGCAGTCTCCCTTAGGTGTTTTTGAGAGGGTTTTTGAAAGTGGGTAGTGATTCCATTCCTTTACAGCTTTGGGTAGGGCGTTCCACATTGATGTGGCATAATTGCGAACGTGTTTAGTCCCTTGTTTGAGCCGAATCTGGGTTTAACATGATTTGTGGAGCTCCCTCTGTGTTGTGATCGTGGTATTCACTGACCTTTGGGAAGTATTTTGACATGTACATGGGTACCTTGGTCGTGTAGTGTATCTTGTAGACCAGGCCCATTGCAAGTTGCTGTACTCTGTCGTCTACTCTAAGCCATCCTAGGTTGTCAAAGTGGGCAGGGGTGAGGTGGGTTCTAGGAGTAAGGTCAAGCAGTAGTCTGATCAGTTTGTTTTGAGATGTTTGTCATTTGTTTTTAGCGCCTTTGAGGTGCTTTGGTACCATGAGGTGCAAGCATAGTCGTAGTACCCTTGAATGAGTGCTCCTGCCAGAGTCTTCAGGTATTCTTGTTTACCAGTGAGGAGATCCGGTACAAGAATCGAGTTCGTTGGTTGACTTTTTTTATTCATTGGATGCCATTTTGTCACAGGAAAGATTTGCTCTAGGATGGAACCCAGGTAGGTAATATCTTCCTTCCTTGTGACAATATTGTCACCCACTGTAACTGAGAAGCCGTCGGTCTTGCTGAGTTTGTTATTTGAACCGAAGAGAATGGACTCTGTTTTGCCCATGTGTAATGATAGTTTGTTATCAGCGAGCCATATGCAGATTTTGCCTAGTTCTGAGCTGAGGGTTTTTTCAACCTGTAACTTGTTCTTGTCAGAGACCAGCAGGGCTGAGTCGTCCGCAAACAGGAACAAGTTGCAGTCACAAGCTGACGACATGTCATTTGCATAAATGGAGAGAAGAGGGCGAGAGGAGGGAGGGAGAGAGAGAAGAGAGAGAGAAGACAGAGAGAGAGTAAGCAGTCACCCTCCTCAACTGTTTTATGAATTTATTTGTCATTATACAGTGAAACAAGAAAGGAAACGTATTTCTAATGTACACACTGTAAATAGTAAAATCATCTAACTTAATTACATCTATTTATTCCTGAACTTTCTATCAGAAGCTGTCTACATACACCCACCCCTCCTAATGTACAGTTTCCTCCCCTATATATTATCTATTAGGATCTCTGTTTAACAGTACTGTATATTTGCATATCTTGTATGTCACAAATGTAACAATACTGTATACCTGTATGTCATGTATTGTCATAAATGTTATGATATATATCTGTATGGCCCCTGTAAATGTACAAACCCCCCCTCCTAATGTACAGTTTCCTCCCCCTCGTATGTATATATTTTCTGTTAGGATTTTCTGTTAGGATAACAGTACTGTATATTTGCATATCTTGTATGTCACAAATGTAACAGTACTGTATACCTATATGTCATATATGTCAGAAATGTCAAGATATATATCTGTATGTTGCGTATATTATTAATGTCATTATGAATTGAAATGGGGGACCCTGATGTAAACAAGACGAAAGTCTTTCTCTGATCTGCATCCCCTTAACAATTGTGTCTATTGAGCCGTACTGTATTGTACCCATTCTGCAATCTGTTAATAAAGTTTTCAATCAATCAATCAATCAATCAATCAATCAATCAATCATCAATCAATCAATCAATCAATCAATCAATCAATCAATCAATCAATGCTGAATGTGATGTTTGCCTACACTGTGATCTCAGCTGATGTACGGTGATCGGGGAGATGTGATGGAGGAGCCATGAGGGTCGCTGAGCAGCAGGGGACAGACTGGCTCCAGGCCCAGTGGCATTGTGGGTAAATATCTGGGGCCCAGTCATGGGAATGAAATAGCTACATGTCAAGTCTCCCAGGCCGGAGTTGGTGACATGGGCTTAAACATGGCAAGGTCATACATGCTGGAACTGAGGGGGGACTTTCTCTCTTTCACCTCCTCTGTCTCTGTCGCTCTCTCTCTCTCTCCTCTCTCTCTCTCTCTCTCTCTCTCTCTCTCTCTCTCTCTCTCTCTCTCTCTATCTCTCTCTCTCTCTCTCTCTCTCTCTCTCTCTCTCTCTTTCTCTCTCTCTGTCTCTGTCTCTGTCTCTCTGTCTCTCTCTGTCTCAGTCTCTGTCTCTCTCTGTCTCTGTCTCTCTCTGTCTCTGTCTCGGTCTCTCTCTGTCTCTCTCTTCTCTGTCTCTCTCTCTCTCTCTCTCTCTCTCTCTCTCTCTCTCTCTCTCTCTCTCTCTCTCTCTCTCTCTCTCTCTCTCTCTCTCTCTCTCTCTCTCTCTCTCTCTCTCTCTCTCTCTCTCTCTCTCTCTCTCTCTCTCTCTCTCTCTCTCTCTCTCTCTGTCTCTCTCTCTGTCTCTGTCTCTCTCTTCTGTCTCTCTGTCTCTGTCTCTCTCTCTGTCTCGTCCTCTCTGTCTCTGTCTCTCTCTGTCTCTCTCTCTCTCTCTCTCTTTCTGTCTTTCTCTGTCTCTGTCTCTCTCTGTCTCTGTCTCTCTCTGTCTCTGTCTCTCTCTGTCTCTGTCTCTCTCTGTCTCTCATTTTCAATTCAATTCAATTCAAATAGGCTTTATTGGCATGAAATATTAACATACTTATTGCCAAAGCAAGTTCAACATACAGACAATAACATATATATTAAGCAATAAAATATCATAATATTAGTAATAACAGTAAGGACAATCAACAGAAACATTACTCACAACAGAAGTCATTTTACAGGTGTAGCCGCTCAGATACATGTACGGTATTTACAAAGCTTGTTCTCTTATTGTGTGACAATCATCTACATATTTTGCAGCTAATGCTGTACACTGACTTTTCTCCCCACACATATATAACAGCTTTTGATGATCAGGGAGATGGATAAACTGTGTATCAATTTTATTTATTTTATCAAAGAGGACTTCTCTTAGATCCTTGTATTTCTCACAGTATAGCAGGAAGTGAGTTCTCTGTCTCAATGTCCCCCTGATGGCAAAGTGAACACAGCCTGGCCTCTCTGGGCAGCCAGTTTTGCCTGTGACGGCCTGTTTCTATGGCTAGACTATGTCCACTCAGTCTGTACCGTGTCAATGTTTTTCTTAATTTTATCTCATTCACAGTAGTCAGGTATTCTGCCACCGTGTACTCTCTGTTTAGGTTCAAATAGAATTCTAATTTACTTTGAGATTTGGTTGATTTGTTCCAATATTCTATATAATTTTCTTTTTGTTTTGAGATTATTTGGTTCAAGTTTCAAGTTCAAGTTTCTTTAATAGTTGTCATACAGAAGTACAGAATACTTTTATATAAAATGCTTCTTACTGTTACGCTCCAGAGACTGTGCAAGACAAGATAAGTATGAAATAAAAGAACATAGTATAGCATGTAAATTAGAAGTAAAAAAAATGAGGTCACAGTGTTCAGTATAGACATATGTACAATGTTCGATGCAGAATAGACGTAACTGAGTTACCATATAATATACAATATACTATGCAGTGTACTAATATACAATACTATATTGTTACGAAGGATCAGATTAAACCGAATATATATATTTATTTATTGATATATATTGCATAGTATTTGTATATCGTTTGATATCCCCTGTATATTCCTTGTACATATACACGGAATATCCCTTTAGCCCAGACCATAATAGTTCATTCTCCTATTGGACAGCGGTCCACCGGCGCCAGGGACCGGCCTCCGGAGCCAGGTTCAAAGTCACCGTCAAGATGTGTCTGGACATGCCCGGCCTTGCCCAGGGATACGCGACAGAAGTGAGAGTGGAACTAGTTTTGTTCACCGTGCGTATAAATACGGCGCAGGTGAATGTAGAAGCCCCTTACCTTCCTTAGCATGTTACCGATAAGTTGAAGCCTCACCCACGATACAACGTGCGGTGAAGTATGGCCTGTTTGGCCTCAGAATAGAGCATCGAGACCGCGTGCGAATTAATAACTGAATTGTCAGAGTTTGGCGCTATACCGTCGAGTGCGACATATTTCTATTAAGTCTTTAATAGTCTATTTGTGTATAGTGTATCGTGCGGTTAGAATTCTACAGTGACCAGCATCTCCAACGCTTTCTCGTATTAGCTAGAGTTCTTATCCAGGCTGGGCCGACCGCATGGCGCTTTCACCCGAGGAGACCTAGGCGAGAGCCGTATGGACATGTACACTGGATTAATCTACCCGACGACTACATAGCCCTTTGCGGCTGGAATATATTTGCTTTGGTCCTGTGATTTATGGAGCGGATAATCGCCGACGCCTGCACGTGTTGGATTTACCCCGAGAGGAGTCAAGTCGAGTCGGGCCCAGAGAGCCTGAGGCCGACTAGCTTTCTTCCCTGTGGAGCTACAGTCTACAAGAGAACCAAGCTGTATTCGTCTGTGGATCAAGAGGCTACTGCACCGGCTTCTGTACCTGAAGTCTCCCTAGTCATCGTTGACCAGACGTCCTACTACCGACAGATCTTCTACCCCCCCTGCTGGCTTACAACCAGTGGGAACCCCTTCCAGTATCTTCCGCTATATTACTAGTGCACCATAGATATAATTCCCTAAGATTCAGGTTGTATAATTACCTCCTGCGTAACCAGAGAATGGACATTCAATATTGATTTGCCTACGCATACTCCTTTGCCTTACAAGTGCATTCAAAGAATAATGTAAAGTATCCTATGTACCTTTTGCTCCATTAAATACTTGATTAATACCTTTGACTGGAACCGATTTCATTGTGGGAAGTGTTCATCATATTCATATATCGTGTACTGTATGGCCAGTAATTAAAGTACATAAAGCGGTAGTGGTTTAATGATACCATACTTATCAATACAGTCAGGGAATTGTACCCCTCAGTTACAATTGGTCTTTCGAGCCGGAGGGTAACTAGTGTAATATTAATATAGTGGTATTAATATTGACATGGCCTATGATGAACACTCCACAAAACGGTTCTCCTAAAGTAGATCGCCCGCAGCATAGACGGCAGACACCTCAGTACTTAGAGGATTACGTTGCCAGTATACTACCTAGCCTTCTACAGACGGTAAACGCGGAAAAAGTAGATAGTAAAATTATGTCCGACCCTATCGCCCAGGTTACCCAGCCAATAGAGGCCCTAGTGGGTTCTAATGTAACTGACCAAGCTCACGGTGGGGACCAGGAGGGACCTGACACGACTTTACCCCCCGCCAAGACCGAAGAAGTAGTCCCCGGAGAGCTCCAGGATAAAGACGGCTCTCCAGGGATGGAACTCTACCCGCTACAAGAAGAAGAGACCCCGGAGATGGATCTCCAGGACTCGCCACAGGAGAGCAGATCTCCAACGAGTACTGCCGGGAGCGGATCACCTCAACCAGCGTCTTCCCCCAGCGGGGCGGACAAGATGCTGGCACAGGCATTCCTCGCCAGCCTAGCAGCCTCTACAGAGCGCGATCGACTCCAAGCACAGATGCTTAGCGAGCGCGAACATTCTTCCATGGAAAGAGAACGCATTCAAGCGCAGCAACGGAGCGACGAAGATCGTATACGTCTAGAGATTAGACGCCTTCAGACGGAAGAGAATATGGTAAGAGACCGGGCCGAAGCAGAGCGCGCCGCCGCCGAAGCCCAGCGCGCCGCTGCCGGTGCCCAAAGAGAAGCCGAGCGCGACCGATTACAAGCGCAGATAATGGAGCAGCTGATCGCCAGGGCGACACCCCCTCCCTCCGCACGGGGTTCCAGGGCCTCGTCAAGACACGGGTCAAGGGCACCCTCCCCTACCCGATCAAACGACCCTGAGCCCGACCACCAGAGAGAGCCTATACCCCCCTCCGAACTCCTTCCCCGACCGGTCCACGCGAGGACCAGCTACAAGGAAGAAACGGTCTACACCGCGGAGAGGCTAAATAGACGATTACAGGATCTAGAGGACCTGCCAGAACAAGAAGAAGAGGGAGAGGAGGAGAGTCAAGCCCGACAGCAGCACAGAACTCCACAGGACCAGGAGGTCCAGTACAGCCCAGGCTCTACCCCCGCGGCTCTGCGCTACAGACCCCCGACTCAATTCACGGGTGAGCTTGACGCACGACCAGCCCCGAGGAATAGCACCTGGATACGCGGGCCATGGTACCCAGCAGGTACCAGCCCACCAAGAGGTGTAAGAGGAGACTCGCCTAGGAGGCCTCTCTTCCAACGCTCACCGATGTGCCAGCCATCCATGGCATCATACATTGGCACACCGACGTTTCCGGACTTCACCCACGAGAACAGAGCACAGTACACCGAGCTACGAATGTGCTTAGAGACAATGATGTCCGATGTAGCAGACGAACCGTACAAGTATGCTATCCTACTGAAGCACCTCAAGGTGCCCCGAGCGCACAATATAGCGCTGGCCTATGCCACCTCTACTACCCCATACACAGCGGCTCTAGCAGCACTCGACCAACGATATGGACGCATATGGGATTACGTAATACAAGAGATAAGGCATATCGACCGCCTACCCCCAGCCACAGACAATCGCTCACTAGATGACCTGTCTATCAAGGTACAATCCCTGGTAGGGATGCTGGGGGCGCAAAGAGAAAAGGGTATGCACGAACTGTACGCGAACTCTAATGTCGAGAGGATTTTAGAGAAGCTTCCGCCCGCCCGACAAGAGCGCTTCAGGCGGCAAAGAGACCACCGTGATCCTAACGGTCCCGAGCCATCCCTCCTAGACCTAGCCGACTTCCTGGCGAGAGAAGTCAACAGCCTACGGTTGGATACGTTCATGCGGAGCACCCCAAGCTCCAGAGAGGGACCTAGGAGAGCAAACGATGGCCGAAGATTGGTGACCGTCATGCACCAATCAGAACCAGTACCGAGCAGCAAGAACCACAGTACCCCCTCGATGAAAGAGAAGTGGAAGATGGTGTGCCCGTACTGCGAGAAAGAACACTGGTTGTCACAATGTGACACATTCAAGAAGATGACCGCAGACGAGGTGGGTCAATGGATAAAGTCCAACCGACGCTGTTACCGATGTGCGCGCAGTCACATGGCAGCCGAGTGCCGCTTAAAGAAGAGGTGTAGTCGGTGTGACGGAGCCCACCTAGATGTCCTACACGACAGTAACAGAAGAAAGCCCACACCCTCAAGCAGCACAAAGGCAAGTGTTATGTACATTGACCCCGCCAGCAGCGGGGGCGCCCGAGTGCTCTTAAAGGTGGTCCGCGTAACACTGAGTTACCAAGACAAGGTCATGGACACTTACGCCGTCCTTGACGACGGGTCAGAGAAGACCCTTCTCCTCGCATCCGCTGCGGCCCAGCTGGGGCTGCGGGGGAGCGAAAACCAGATGACGATTCGGACAATAAGAAGAGATCTAAAGACGATAAAGGGCGAGAATGTCTCCTTCACTATCGCAGCAAGCGGGCAGCCAGAGAGACGGTATAGGATTACTAATGCTTTCACCAGCCAAGAAATAGGCCTGTCGCAGTATACCTACCCCATCGCCAAGCTGATGGATAAATATGTGCACCTGCGTCAACTACCTATCCCGCTCATAGACGGTGCCACCCCGACCCTGCTGATAGGCTCCGACCATGCAGACCTCATAGTCCCGATAGACCGGGTCCACACAGGGCCCAGAGGCTGTCCTGCAGCAGTCGAGACCCGCCTAGGATGGACATTACAAGGCCCCCTCGCTAAGTCTCTTAACCGAACAGCAGCCACTAGCTGCCTCCACTCCAGAGTGACAGAAGAAGACACCACCCTCCTACAGCATGTCGAGAGGCTATGGACACTAGAGACAATGCCCTTTAAGAACGAAAAGAAAGACATTCGTTCCAAGGAAGACATTTACGCCATAGCACTCCTCGAGCAAGGGACAAAGAGAGTCAAAGTCAACGGAGTGATGAGATACGCAACTCCACTCCTGAGGCGAGAGGGTATGCCCACCTTCCATGCCCCAAAAGAAGCGACGGAGCGGTATCTATTGAACACAGAGCGGCGCCTAGCCAGAGACCCCGCTCAAGAGACTGTGTACCGCGCTGAGATTAACAAGCGAATCACAGCGGGACACATAAAGAAAATTGACTGGCGACGTCGTGCGCTGCTCCGCGCCTCCCTGATCAAAGACGGCTTTGATCTCCGGCAGCGGGCCAGCAGCGACCCCCTAGTATTGCGCAGCCTCAACCCAGAGGACAAGCCACTGCTGCGGTTCCTATGGAGAGAGAGGATCGGGGATGAGCAACCAGCCATCTATCAATGGGAAGTCCTCCCTTTCGGAACCACATGCAGCCCATGCTGTGCTACGTTTGCACTGCAAAAACACGTCGCAGAGGACCCAGCAGCTGATGAAGAGGTCCGAAAAAGTGTAGAAAATAGTTTCTACGTGGACAACCGTCTGCAAAGCGTCTCGACGCCAGAAGAAGCCGAGTCCCTTCTACTCAAGCTCCGCGCCTCCCTGATCAAAGGCGGCTTTGATCTCAGGCAGTGGGCCAGCAGCGACCCGCAAGTATTGCGCAGCCTCTCCCCCGAGGACAAGGCAGCAAGCAGCGAGACCTGGATGGCGACCATCCCAGGAGAAGCCCAAGAAATGACATTAGGACTAGTCTGGTGCTTCAAAACAGACTCGCTCCATTATAAACACACACCCCTGACCAAGGAGCAGGGAAGGTCGACTGCACTACCGACCACCAGACGGAGTGTATACAGAACACTCGCCAGACAATATGACCCGTTGGGATGTATTCTACCTTACACCACCAGGGCAAAGATGATTGTAAGAGCGTTATGGGACAAGGACCAGGGCTGGGACGACCCCATACCCGAACACCTTGCATCCACATGGAGAGAGTGGGAGACGGAACTCAGCTCACTCCCAGGTGTTAACATACGCCGCAGCTACTTCCCACCCACAGTGAGGCCGGAGACGTGCCAGATGGACCTGCACGTCTTCAGCGACGCCTCCGAAGTAGCCTACGGTTCGGTGGCCTACTTGCGTGCCCGAGAGGAGGGAGGAGAAATACATACTGCCTTCATCCTGGCCCGCTCAAGAATAGCCCCACGAAAGCAACAATCTATCCCGCGTCTAGAGCTCTGCGCAGCCCTAGCAGGAGCGCAACTCGCCACGTTAATCCAACGTGAACTCACCATTCCGGTGCAAAGAACAATCTTGTGGTCAGACTCCACGACAGTACTCACATGGATCCGGTCTGATTCGTGCAGATACAAGGTCTTCGTGGGAGTCAGAGTCACAGAGATTCAAGATTTAACAGAAGTAGCAAGCTGGAGGTATGTGGACACAAAACACAACCCAGCTGACGTCATCACCCGGGGAATGTCCCTGGATGACCTCACCCGTCACAACCTGTACAGTGACGGGCCAGAGTTCCTCAAGCTCCCGGAAGAAGAGTGGCCTACACCCACCCCACGGGAAGCGAGTAAAGAGGAGGCAGAAAACAAGAAACCTATGTTCTGTGGATTGAACACACTCGTCTCCACAGACCCCGACATAGACGATTGCCTCACCCTAGAAAGTGCGCAGCTAAAGACATTCCTGTGGCACCACCCAGAGGTTCAGCTCACTACTGACATTACAGCAGCTGACTACGAAGAAGCAGAACTTCTTCTACTACAACGAGCCCAGAGAGACTCGTTCCCCGATGAGCTAGACTGTCTACAGGGAGCAAAGCCCGTCCCATCAGACAGCAGACTGCTCCACCTAGCCCCCGAGAGCGACGCCCATGGTCTCATCAGAGTGGGTGGTCGTCTGCGGAGAGCTCCAGACTTACCGGATGACGTCAAGTACCCGATAGTCTTAAACAGCCGACACAAGGTCACAGAGCTGGTCATAAAGAAATACGATGAGGATGTGCATCATGCCGGGGCAGAGAGAGTCTTCGCGGAGATCAGACGTCGTTATTGGATACTGCAAGGGAGAGAAGCAGTGCGGCGCTTCCAGCGAACCTGTCTAGACTGTCGTAAGTGGCGAGCGCAGCCCAGTATACCCCGGATGGCTGACCTACCTCCCTGTCGCCTCCGACTCGGCGACAAGCCCTTTCACTCCACCGGTATGGACTGTTTCGGCCCGCTGTATATAAAGAAAGGAAGAGGCACCGAGAAGCGGTGGGGTATTGTATTCAAATGCATGACCACCCGAGCGATGCATATAGAACTCCTTCCAACCATGAGTACAGACTCATTCCTTATGGCCTTCCGAAGATTCACATCGCGGAAAGGCAAACCGTCTATATTGTTGTCTGATCACGGGACAAACTTCAAAGGCGGAGAAAGAGAGCTGAGAGAGAGCTTCCAAGCTATGGGCCCAGAACTTAAGACCCACCTCGCTCCATACCAGATTGACTTCCAGTTTAATCCCCCGAACGCACCTCACTTCGGTGGAACTTGGGAACGAGAAGTACGTTCAATAAAGACAGCCCTGTACGCCGTGCTTGGGGCCCAGACCATGGCGGAAGAAGTCTTAATGACAGTCCTCACGGAGATCGAGGGAGTATTGAACTCAAAGCCCCTCGGTTACGTCTCAAGTGATGTAGCAGATGTCGACCCAGTCACCTCCAACACACTCTTGATGGGGCGGCTGGACCCCGCGCTACCACAGACAATGTACAGGCCTGAAGAAGCGAACGGCCGAAGAATGTGGAGGTACAGTCAAGTATTGGCTGACAAGTTTTGGAACAGCTTCCTACTCCACTACCTACCGTCTCTACAGACCCGCCAGAAATGGGTGAAAGAGAGAGACAATTTGACAGAAGGAACAGTCGTCATGATTATCGACCAGTCACTACCCCGAGCTATGTGGCCGGCTGGCCGCGTAAGCAAAGTGATCACCGGTGCCGACGGAAAGGTCCGAGCAGCCGAAGTGCTCGTCCAAGGGCGGACCTACACCCGACCCGTGGCGAGGCTAATAGAACTGCCAAGGCTCCCCGATACCATCGATGACGACCATGACCCCATGACTTTGTAAACTGACCGATCCCTCACAACAGACATTGAGTAGTGGACAGTGCGGTTAATCTGTCTCTGCTTAGCTAATTAGGTGGGACTAATTAGGGGGCGGCTGTTACGAAGGATCAGATTAAACCGAATATATATATTTATTTATTGATATATATTGCATAGTATTTGTATATCGTTTGATATCCCCTGTATATTCCTTGTACATATACACGGAATATCCCTTTAGCCCAGACCATAATAGTTCATTCTCCTATTGGACAGCGGTCCACCGGCGCCAGGGACCGGCCTCCGGAGCCAGGTTCAAAGTCACCGTCAAGATGTGTCTGGACATGCCCGGCCTTGCCCAGGGATACGCGACAGAAGTGAGAGTGGAACTAGTTTTGTTCACCGTGCGTATAAATACGGCGCAGGTGAATGTAGAAGCCCCTTACCTTCCTTAGCATGTTACCGATAAGTTGAAGCCTCACCCACGATACAACGTGCGGTGAAGTATGGCCTGTTTGGCCTCAGAATAGAGCATCGAGACCGCGTGCGAATTAATAACTGAATTGTCAGAGTTTGGCGCTATACCGTCGAGTGCGACATATTTCTATTAAGTCTTTAATAGTCTATTTGTGTATAGTGTATCGTGCGGTTAGAATTCTACAGTGACCAGCATCTCCAACGCTTTCTCGTATTAGCTAGAGTTCTTATCCAGGCTGGGCCGACCGCATGGCGCTTTCACCCGAGGAGACCTAGGCGAGAGCCGTATGGACATGTACACTGGATTAATCTACCCAACGACTACATAGCCCTTTGCGGCTGGAATATATTTGCTTTGGTCCTGTGATTTATGGAGCGGATAATCACAGACGCCTGCATGTGTTGGATTTACCCCGAGAGGAGTCAAGTCGAGTCGGGCCCAGAGAGCCTGAGGCCGACTAGCTTTCTTCCCTGTGGAGCTACAGTCTACAAGAGAACCAAGCTGTATTCGTCTGTGGATCAAGAGGCTACTGCACCGGCTTCTGTACCTGAAGTCTCCCTAGTCATCGTTGACCAGACGTCCTACTACCGACAGATCTTCTACCCCCCCTGCTGGCTTACAACCAGTGGGAACCCCTTCCAGTATCTTCCGCTATATTACTAGTGCACCATAGATATAATTCCCTAAGATTCAGGTTGTATAATTACCTCCTGCGTAACCAGAGAATGGACATTCAATATTGATTTGCCTACGCATACTCCTTTGCCTTACAAGTGCATTCAAAGAATAATGTAAAGTATCCTATGTACCTTTTGCTCCATTAAATACTTGATTAATACCTTTGACTGGAACCGATTTCATTGTGGGAAGTGTTCATCATATTCATATATCGTGTACTGTATGGCCAGTAATTAAAGTACATAAAGCGGTAGTGGTTTAATGATACCATACTTATCAATACAGTCAGGGAATTGTACCCCTCAGTTACATATATAGTGCAAGGCAGAAATGGGATGAGGTGCAATTTAGGTACAATTTACAGTAGGTGTACGAGTTGTAGTGCAAATCCTTTATCAATAAATATAAAGTGTGTTTGTGTGATCTAAAGTGTGGAGAGTGGGTGCTGCAGTGTGTTGTTTGTTTAAGTGAGTGTGTGCGTGTGGTGTGTGTGCTGTGTGCATTTGATGGTTGTTGCATAGTGTTTATTGTTCGTTTAGCAGCCTGATGGCCTGGGGATAGAAGCTTCTTCTGAGTCTTTCTGTGCTCGCCTTAAGACTCCGGTATCGCTTGCCTGACCGCAGCAGTTCAAAGAGGCAGTTGTTCGGGTGGCTGGAGTCCTTGATGATTCTCTTAGCCTTCCCCCTGCACCGCTTGTTGTAAATGTTCTGGAGGGTGGGGAGCCCCCCTCCAATTGTGCGTTCGGCTGAACGTGTCACTCTTTGTAGTCTGCTACGGTCTTGTGCAGTGCTATTCCCAAACCAGGAGGTGATGTTGCCAGTCAGGATGCTCTCTATTGTACATGAGTAGAAGTTCCTAAGGATCTTCTGACTGACTTGGAACTTCCTTAGGCGCCTGAGGAAGTAGAGGCATTGTCGTGCCTTCTTCACAACACTGTCAATGTGTGTGGTCCATGTCAAGTCCTCGGATATGTGGGCTCCGAGGTACTTGAAACTGTTCACTCTCTCAACCGGTGCCCCGTCGATGCTGAGGGGGCTGTAGTCCTTGACCCCCGACCTCCTGAAGTCCACAATCATCTCTTTTGTTTAGCTGACGTTCAGGGAGAGGCAGTTCTCCTGACACCACTGTGACAGATTCTCTACCTCTTCCAGGTAGGCCCTCTCGTCGTTGGCAGAGATCAGGCCCACCACTACTGTGTCATCAGCAAATTTGATGATTGTGTTGTTGTTCCGCTGTGCCACGCAGTCATGTGTGTACAGGGAGTAGAGGAGGGGCCGGCTAGCTAACGCAGCAAACGTTATGTTGAGCCAAAATGGGCCGGCTAGCTAACGCAGCAAACGTTATATTGAGCCAAAACGGGCCGGCTAGCTAACGCAGCTAACGTTATATTTAGCCAGACGGGCCGGCCAGCTAACGCAGCTAACGTTATATTTAGCCAGACGGGCCAGCTAGCTAACGCAGCAAACGTTATGTTGAGCCAAAACGGGCCGGCTAGCTAACGCAGCAAACGTTATATTGAGCCAGACGGGCCGGCTAGCTAACGCAGCAAACGTTATGTTGAGCCAAAACGGGCCGGCTAGCTAACGCAGCAAACGTTATATTGAGCCAGACGGGCCGGCTAGCTCTCGTAGCAATGTTATATTGAGCCAAGCGGGCCAGCTAGCTCTCGTAGCTATGTTATATTGAGCCAAGCGGGCCAGCTAGCTCTCGTAGCTATGTTATATTGAGCCAAGCGGGCCGGCTAGCTGTACCTGGTGTCAGTACCTGGCTACTCTATTTGCAGTTAGCCTCCTTAGCTGATGTAGGCCGTTGGCTTCTTGCTACTTTGTTTTCTCTGGTATAGATCCTCTTCTCTTTGGATTTAAGTGTTGGTCTTTGTCCTATTGGATCTATGTATATTCATGTTGCCTTTGTGAAGTTATCTCTTCCTTCTGTTTAGTTCTTCCATTAAAAGTTGAATATTCTTTAGGGGCTCATCTTAGCTGTCTTAGCTCAGTCCTCTCTATCTCTCTTACTATCTTTGTCCCTCTGTCTCTCTGTCTCTCTGTCTCTCTCACGCTCTCTCTCTCTCTCTCTCTCTCTCTCTCTCTCTCTCTCTCTCTCTCTCTCTCCTACTAATCTCTGTCGTTCTCATCTCCTACTCTTTTCTTCCCACTCTCTATCATGATAACATAAATATGTGCTGCAAAATAACTATTTGCTTAAGATGTTGATGCTCTGGTTTATTATTGTAGGATCTAGTGTTACTTCAAAGTGCTTAAAGTTTGGGACACACTGACTGTGAACCTCAATACTGTGTGTGTGTGTGTGTGTGTGTGTGTGTGTGTGTGTGTGTGTGTGTGTGTGTGTGTGTGTGTGTGTGTGTGTGTGTGTGTGTGTGTGTGTGTGTGTGTGTGTGTGTGTGTGTGTGTGTGTGTGTGTGTGTGTGTGTGTGTGATCTAGTAATTGTAGTTTGGGAGAGGAAAGGAAGCGTGAGGATTAGCGCGGTGCTGTTTGCTGCCGTGCAGTGACGGCATGAGAACTGTATGGAGCCTGTGACGCCCTGCGCCCGCCCCAGACGGGACACAGAGATCAGCTCTGTGAGCGACTATGAGCCACCTGAGGGCTTTAGCACTGAACACTCCACACAGAGCTTCCTAAGACCCACTCCCAATTTACAGCAATTACCGGTACATACATACTGTAGTAGCTGCACACCTGTGTTTTGTTTAGTTGTTTGATATTGTTTTAGTCATCTTCACCTTCCCCTACCTTCTCTTTTCTCCTTCCCCTCTCACCCCCCCACTGGCTCCTGTATTTGTTGTCTGTTACTCACGGTTCTATGTTCTTGTGTATTCATATTGTTCCCTGTTTCCCTGTGGTTCTATGTTTCTTTGTCAGCGACTTTGGATCATAGAAAAGCGCTATATAAAATAAATGAATTATTATTATTATTATTATTACCTTTACATCTAAAAAAAATAAACAAACAAAAAGTAGAAAAAGAAATAAAAGAAATAATGTTGAATGCTAATTTTTAGGGCTGTCCCCGACTAAGGATTTGGATGGTCGACTAGGATTGGCCAAAATGTGCCGTTAGTCGACTATTGGTCATAAATAATAAATAAATAAATAAATAAATAAATAAATAAATAAATAAATAAATAAAAAAGGTATAATATTTTTAAATATATATATTTTTTTGTATCATTCCATTTTGGGCTGTGGGGGGTGCTTAATGTCTGAAGGAGTCGACTGAAGGCTTCTTGTCCTCTGCAAAAGCATGCAATTGGTCCACTGATGGATACATCTTGATATTTGTCTAGTCTAGTGTGTTCATTAGATGGGTGAAATCCTCTTTCAGTGCCTCTGTGCCTGTTTTCTTTAGGCAGTTAGCCTCTGGTATGCGTGCCATTAGCGTTAGCCACGCTTCTAGGCCTCTTTTCTTTTGGAAAGAATGATACATTTTTTTTTTTTTTTATTATATTCGACTAAGAGGTTGGCCAGTCGACTACGGCTCCTTTCGACCGATTAGTCGACTAATCGATTAATAGGGGTCAGCCCTACTAATTTTCATGAATCATGGCAGATACAAAATAATACATCCACAGAGTTTTTAGAAAGGTGCGGAATAAAAGTATTATTCCGCCCCTACATTTTTTATTAATGAATTTATCATTTAAAAATGTTTTGTGGATCGAAAATTACATTACATGTTGCAGGTATGTATCCCCTACCTGCGTCTATACTTTCCGTAGCCGCATTTCTGCAGACCCCTCTCTGATTGGTTGAGCCCATTTCTGCAGACCCCTCTCTGATTGGTTGAGCGAAGCCCCTCTCTGATTGGTCAAATGAAGCTCAGGGGTAGACGCCGGCTCGTGTGGTGAGCACAGACCATCGCTATAGTTTCCCAACAGGAGTAAAGTCCGTAGCAATCCAAACATGTATGTTCCAGGCTGCAATTAAAACTTTGAATCTGAGAGTGCTGGTCCGGCTTCCTGCTTTCTTCTAACTGTCTAGTTAAGGCAGTGCTTCTCAAACTTTTTCTGTCAGGCCCCCCTTTGGCGGACCAAAATATTTTGGGCCCCCCCCCCCCCCTCACCCCAACAAAATAGTCATGAAATGGGCCATGTTTAAATTTATTGAAATAACACCAATATCGTGACCTTTCAAATTGGCCCTATATTTTGTTTTCAGAGCTGTCCTGGAGGAAAAGCCAGCTTCACACAGATACTGTATGTGGTGCTGAATGGTATCAACACCTTAACTGCTGCATCGTGAGATACTTGGTGGGCCATGAGATGAGATACTTGGTACTCAGCACCACACTCTGAAACTAGCTCTCTAGGTGGTATCAGATGATATTTCAAAGAGTTCTTCCAAGAGTTTGGATGGAGATGTGTCAGGAAGCTTTGTCTCAGGCTACGTTTAGACGGAGAGAGTCTGAACAGAAACCGCAAAAGTCGTCTTACGGTTTCACTTTTAATTTTGCGTTTAGACGAGCGTTTTGGGATGGAATTCTCCGTGCAGACGAGGCTGTAACAACTTGAGACAACGGAGCCCCGCTGTCACACGATTGGCGCATATGTCACATGACGTGCTGTGAAGACCCGCCCTACTCTGCCTCTGATTCGCAGACTGTGGGTGGGGAATGTGATTGGACCAAAGCAGAGTCACTCACAGACAGTGGGTCCAGTCACGCCGCGGGACAGATTCTTGTGTATTTAAAAGTACTGCCAATGTAGCCTTCAGGTGATCGCCATGGATAGAATCAGACATGCTTTGTTTTACGCTTCTAGGCTACTGGCGCATGCCTGTGATGTAAGCAGTACACGCGACGAGAGCCTTGACAACCCTTTCGTCATCGTTTTATGCGGTTTGACAGTTTAGATGAAAGCGCAAAGGTTTAGCGTTTCTAGGAATTCCACCCTGGAAGGTGGTCTCACTTTTTTACGGTTTCACCCCGTAAAAACGCCGTTTCCGTATAAACGAAAAGGCACATCCGAAAAAATATTTTTGCGGATTCACCTGCTAGCGTTTCCGTCTAAACGGGGCCAGTATGTTGTCTGTAAAGGTTTTTTTTATCCAGAGTAACTTGGTGATCCTTTTCTGTGTTTTATTAAATAATGATTTTCAGATTTTGAGAAATGGTATTTTCATGGAGAACAGTGCAGCTGCAACAGATAGCACTTTAGTGATAATTTTCTGTAATTAATTTTTTTTTTTTTTTTTTATAAATCTCAAGGCCCCCCCTGTCATGCCTCTGCGCCCCCCCTGGGGGGCGCGCCCCCCACTTTGAGAAACACTGAGTTAAGGCATTAACTGAGTTAATCTAAATGTTAGGTATTGTCACACCAGGATCAGTTGGTATGATGAAACACATGTTATTATATGTTTGATTGAAATGTTGTGTCTTACTAATAATAACTAATTCCTTGGTCAATAGAAGTCTCTTTGATACTTTCTGAATATGATGTTCCCAAAATGTTTGGGAACATCAAATGGGCAGGGTTATAATAGAAGAAAGACAGTGTAAACAATATAATTAACTCTGAATATAATAATGAGGTTATATAACGTTACAATGTGCATAACGTTATGAATAAAACACGAAATAACATATAACGTTATGTTACAATGTACAGTTTCTGACAGCTGGCTGTGTTGTCACGCGAAATAACGTTATACGCAAATCTGGTAGTAAATTTCTTTTTATCTTCTTGATATGATAACATTACGCTCGCCTTTTGCCGCGTGACGAGCTAAACCAATCAGAGAGGGGCTTCGCTCAACCAATCAGAGAGGGGCTTCGCTCAACCAATCAGAGAGGGGTCTGCAGAAATGGGCTCAACCAATCAGAGAGGGGTCTGCAGAAATGCGGCTACGGAAAGTGTAACTGAGGGGTACAATTCCCTGACTGTATTGATAAGTATGGTATCATTAAACCACTACCGCTTTATGTACTTTAACTACTGGCCATACAGTACACGATATCTAAATATGATGAACACTTTCCACAATGAAATCGGTTCCAGTCAAAGGTAATAATCAAATATTTAATATAGCAAAAGGTACATAGAATATTTATCTTACATTTATCATTTGAATGCACTTGTAAGGCAAATGAGTACTCGTAGGCAAATCAACACTGAATGTCCAATCTCTGGTTACGCAGGAAGCAAGTATACAACCTGGCTCTTAGGGAATTACATCTATGGTACACTTAATGATATAGCGGGATATTCTGGAAGGGGTCCTCCCGGTTGTAAGCCGGTAGGGGGGGTAGGAGAGCCGTCGGTAGTAGACCGTCTGGTCAACGATATCTATGGAGACTTCAAGTACAGAAGACAGTGCAATAGACTCTTGATCCGCAGATGAATACACCTTGGTTCTCTTGTAGGCTGTAGCTCCACAATGAAGAAGAAGCTAGGCGACCTCAGTCTCTCTGAGCGCCGACTCAACTTGACTCCTCTCGGGGGTAAATCCAACACTCACAGGCGTCGGCGATTATCCGCTCCACAAATCACAGTACCAAAGCAAATATATATTCCAGCCGCATAGGGCTCAGCAGTCGTCGGGTAGGTAATCCAGTGTACATGTCCCTCGGTCCTCGCCTAGATCTCCTCGGATGAAAGCGCCATGTGGTCGGCCCAACCTGGATAAGACTCTAGATAGCACGAGGAAGCGTTGGAGATGCTGGTCACTTTAGAACTCTAACCGCACGATGCACCATACACGATAGACTATTATTACTTAATAGAAATACGTCGCACTCGACGGTACAGTGCCAAACTCTGACAATTCAGTTATTAATTCGCACGAGGTCTCGATGCTATTCTAAGGCCAAACAGGCCATACTTCACCGCACGTCGTATCGTGGGTGAGGCTTCACGTTCTGTTACTAAGTTGGGAAGAAGGGTAAGGGACTAAGGGATTTCTACATTTACTTGCGCCATATTTATATGCACGGTGAACAAATAGTGCCACTCTCATTTCGGTAGCCGTATCCCTGAGCGGAGCCGGGGCTAGTACGGACATGTCTCGTCGGTACCTTTGAACTTGACGCCAGGGGCTGGTCCCCTGGCGCCTAGTCCTTTGTCCAATAAGAGAATGAACTATTATGGGCTATAGTAGGCTAAAGGGATATTCCGTGCATATGTACAAGGAATATACAAGGGATATCAAACGACATACAAATACTATTCAATATATATCAATAAATAAATATATATATTCGGTTTAATCTGATCCTTCGTAACAGAAAGTATAGACGCCCCCTACCTACTTCCCATTTCCCCACGTGGAATGCACCTGATTGGTTAAACGGCATGTTGGTGCTCTACTGCGACACCTAGTGGCTGAATGTTGTCTATAGCTCCTTTAACCATTTCAAAACAGTATGGTGATATTTCACAAGTGAATGTCAACCATTAGAAGAATTCACATAATGCTATTCCTGTATGAATAATGGACCTTGTCTTAAACACTTGATTGATCCTCCAATCACAACTATTGCTTGGAGGCCGTGGTACAGGCCTGGTACAGGACTTCCAGAGGTGTGGACTTTGTGGTCTAGGTCTGGTACAGTACTTCCAGAGGTGTGGTCTTTGTGGTCTAGGTCTGGTACAGTACTTCCAGATGTGTGGTCTTCATGGTACAGGCCTGGTACAGTACTTCCAGAGGTGTGGTCTTTGTGGTACAGGCCTGGTACAGTACTTCCAGAGGTGTGGTCTGTGTGGTACAGGCCTGGTACAGTACTTCCAGAGGTGTGGTCTTTGTGGTACAGGCCTGGTACAGTACTTCCAGAGGTGTGGTCTGTGTGGTACAGGCCTGGTACAGTACTTCCAGAGGTGTGGTCTTTGTGGTACAGGCCTGGTACAGTACTTCCAGAGGTGTGGTCTTTGTGGTACAGGCCTGGTACAGTACTTCCAGAGGTGTGGTCTTTGTGGTACAGTACTTCCAGAGGTGTGGTCTGTGTGGTACAGGCCTGGTACAGTACTTGCAGAGGTGTGGACTCGAGTCACATGACTTGGACTGACAAAATCGAAAAAGACTTGCAACTTGACTTTGACATTATCACCAATGACTTGTGACTTCACTCAGACTTGAGCCTCATGACTTGAAAGACTTGATACTCTCCCCAAGCCCAAAATGTAAAAAAAAAAATGCTATAAAAAGTGTAAAGCAAATAAGATAAGATATTCCTTAATTGATCCCCTTGGGGAAATCAACTTAATTAATTTCCCTGATTACAGATCCACGTTAGACCAATCTAAAGTCAGCCGCCAATCAAGCTGCGTAAGCACTAAGCAGAGAAGGAAGTTGTGTGTCAGAATCATCTAAATGTAATATATTACTAACTATTACTCTGTTAACATTTTGAAATGGCAGTACATTATTAAAGAACACATTAGGACTTGTTTAGGATTCAAAACCCAAAGTTTCAGACTTGGGACTTGTGTGAGACTTGGGACTTGACTTGGGAATTGACTCAGGACTTGAGTGTAAAGACTTGATACTTAGGCCCAGTCCACACGATCACGGGTGTTTTTGACACAGAGTACAAAAAAAAGAAAAAATCCTCTGTACACACGAGTGGTTTAAAAAAATAACCGCATACTCACGCAACTGTAAAATCCGCTACCGAGTGATGTAATATACATGTAGTACAATGCCAAAGCAATAGGTGGCTATGTAAGTTCAAACATGAAGGCAATTTCAACCAATCAGAAGGCTTTAGCGTTAATACCTGGTTGTATTTGGGGTAGCAAACAAGAGGAGCAATAGCCTTCTTCGATGCTCGTCCAAAATGTTCATCAACTGAACATGACATCCATAAACAGCAGACAGCATACCAATCTGTACCAGCAACTTCCTCACTTTTATTTTAGTCTACCTAAACAATCACGTAGCCTCCCTGTTCAAACCTTGCAGCCGTAAAAGATAGCTGGCTCTGCATGTTCGGCTGTTATTGTTTGCGACAGTCTGCCGTAAACATGAAAAATAATTGCAACAGCTCTGCCGTAAACACTGGAAATAATCTTGGTTACTATGTCCACACGCAACCACTGAAACCGAGATTCACCCAAAACTTCACCCTGGACTCCGGTTTCAAATAATCACGGTTGCAGTGTTCCAAAAACCCGGTTGCGTGTGGACGAACAGTGCAACCGCGAACATTAAATCACGGTTACATAAAATCCTGTGTTCGTGTGGACTGGGCCTTACTTGGGACTTGCAAAAACAATGACCCCCCCCCCCCAACTTACAGTATAACAGTACAAAGGAAGTAAGTGTTTGGGCTTGCGCTAAAAGGGTCTGTTATCATGTTATCCTGCTCTCGGTCTCACAGACCTGCCGGATCAAAGATGTCTCAGACTTGTGTTTGTCTTAATTTCAGAATTCCCCTTTTCACATTTAGAAGGCGAGAGGAACTTGGATAAAGTGTAGGCCTGCCTGTTACCTTATTGTTCACGTCGCTAATCCTGCCCTTTAAACAAAAACAGTTATTTGAGGCTCTATAGCTCCGTCTCTCATGTTGTTCACAGGGTGCTCGAATATCCTCCGAAATGCTGTCAAAACAAAATACAACATTTCAGACCTGTTTGTCTCCCTTGTCACCGTATTCGTGACAAGACACTTTTTTTTACGACAGTGGGAAATTGTCAGCACATTTTGGGCTGGATAAGTGGGCGGCAATAATCTCTGAACAACAAAGAACACCTGTGAGAAAGTGCGGGAGAAACTAAATATTTGATTACACCTTTTGACCGCTAATATAGGTGAATTACCATAATTATCACTTAAAACCTCAAAATAAACTGTGTAAAAGGAAACAATCCATCTTGGAAAATGAATCGTAATTTCTTTTGAGACGTGCTAATGTCTTGTCTTGCATAATATGACTCTTAGATCAGGCTCCCTGACAAGTCTGAGGTTAGCGAGCTCTTTGGTCTCGCGGCGCGCTGTAATCTCTCCTCTGTCACCCGGCCATTTAGTCTAAAAATACATCTGTAACTGTTCCCTGAGCTGTCTGCTGCCTTGTTTGCTCTTTGTGAAGAGCCGGCTCCCTGTTGAGCTCTGAGAGGAGACACACAGAGTGCAGGTCCCAGAAGGCTATAGTCTGCTTAAAGACATCTGTCTTGTGTGTTGAGGCTACTGATGCTGCATGATAAACATCCACACTGATCTTTTCTGTATCTTAATCGTAAAGATCAGAGATCACAGGAGTGGCTGTGATCGATGTTTAAATGGTATTTCCTTCGTAAACCCCACCGCCAAAAACAAGAAATAGGAATGGAGACATGTTGTCATTCTATAGTGATAGTCGATTGGCAGCTCTTGATAGATGATCTGACACTAGACAACATGTCTACATGTCTTCATACAGAAACAAGCATTTCATCATAAAGTATTCTGTATTTCGTTGTGACAAATAATAACTTAAAACTTGAACTTGTTGTCATTCTCTAGTCGATTGACAGCTCTTGGTAGAAGATCTGAGAGTAGACAAGAGGCAAATATCAGTTTTCTGTAAATGTATTTCTGTATTTAGTGGCTGTAAACAGTTTGTTTACTTTGATAATGTTTGTAAACACTGGGGTTAAAACAGACTTATATTCTGATTTACAATGGGTTAAGAAAGTTCCAGTGTGTTTTCTATCTACGGATCAAACACTTCAAGAATGTATATGAATAAACTCCACATTGATATGGTAAAAAAACAAAACATGGAATGTGGCTTTAATAAAATGTGAGAGAAGGGAAAAATGTACACGGTACAACATGGTACAACATGAATGACATCTGTGTTATTCTGCTACATCTCTAGTTAAATACATACTTGTAATTCCCAATGTACCACAGACCTGAGAAAATAATGCCCATTTCACAACTCAAAATGTAATTGTTAGCCTCAGTTTAATGGCCCTACTGGCTACTCTTGATAAACCTCTGCCAATCTTTGGCTTGCATGTACGCGTATTTCCATTACTCCCGGGTTGACTTCACTTCACTCTGCTGTAGGCTACAATATTGCAGAAGGCAGGAGGTGGAAGTCAGATGTCCTCAGCTCCGCCATGCAACAGGAAGTTTCCTGTTATTCCCAGCAGTAAGCCGGAGAATCAGTGTCGCCACTGAACCGTGGTTCACACAACAACAGAATAGGCTAGAGTAGGTCACAGCTAAATATCCATGCCCTTGGAAACAGCTTGGCTGGCTTAAATAACCTCAGAGGCATTGAGACCCCAACAGCTATCTAATAAGAGTTATTCTTGTTTTGTTTTCGCTAAAATGTCTGATTATGAGAAAACGGATTCTTTAACGGCTAGCTTTGAGCTAACTGCTAGTTCCTATTCAAACCTCCAAGCCTCCCATGTCTGGGAAACAGACCAACGCTGAGAATGAGAAGGATTACAGTCTCTCAATAGGCTAAGTGTTTATCGCGCTTTTGATCCGTTTCTCACACGGTGACCGTGGCACACGAGCTTCCCACACCGGCACCATTTTGAGAAGCTGACACAGAGTTATGTTACGAGGTATGAGGGAGTATTTTTGCTTTCACTCAGATTTAGCTCCCCTTTCCTCGCCCAGCTACCTGCTGCCATCTATCTCTGCGACCATCAGCCTCGCCTTTTGCTCATCCGACACCTGTCGTCCTGTTTCATCTTACTCGACGGTTTGTACCCCTCCCCCCTCCACCCCCACCCCCAATTCCTCCAGCACAAAGAAAAAAGGCCTGAGGGTAACAGCCATTGTTTACCATCCAATCCCATATCTCTTTCTCTCCCTGTGCATAGTCATTGGTGGGATTTCTTTTTATAAATAGGAACAAAATTCCGTTGGAGCCTGGGAAAAAACCTCCATAGAGGGGAAATAATGGTGACGTTTCTTTTCACGGTTTGGTGCTCAAACAAAGACAGTGGTTTCACTCGTATCACCGAGCTTTGGGTTACAGCCATTTTTGAGTCAGGGCCAATTTTCTGTTTTATTTATTTTTAAAATTTCACTACCGGGTATGGCTTTAAATAAGATCAAATTGAAACATACAAACAGTATGATTGTTATTATTATTTAACACATTATTAAATCTACCGTCAGTCAATACAGACTGTTGAGTCAACAAGAAGCGGGGAGGATTTTGCATGAGTATGTTTATCCTTGAAACTGCAAACGAAGAACAGGGAACCCTCTTTGCATAATTGAAGATATTCAGCTGTGCTTAGTATTTTAGGCGTTATGTGAGTTATATTATATATATATATAATATAATATATAATATATATTATAACAATAGAAAATGACTTGATAAACAAAAGTGGCTACTTTTCCATAAATGGTAAATGGTGTATTTATATAACGGCTTTTATCCAAAGCGCTTTACAATTTGTTCCATTCACTCACACATTCACACACCGACGGCAGAGGCGACCATGCACGGTGCCAACCTGCTCATCGGGAGCAGTTAGGGGTTAAGTGTCTTGTTAAGACCCTGCTTTTCTTTATCATAAATCGATCAATAGAGACCGTATTAGATCCCCAATTATCATATCATGGGGTATCATTGGAAAGCCACACTCATTGGCTACAACCCTGTGCAAAGAATTTCGAGATCGCCAAATGATTGACGGAGCTAGAGCCCCGGGAGTCGGGGGTGGTAATGTGTACTTTTGAGTACTTTGGGGCACGCCTCACATATCGGCATGTAACCTCGAGAACCGCTAAACGGATTTTGTCACCTGAAAGGGCAATCGACAGGCAACAAATAGGGCTTTAATTCTATCTATATATTGTATTAAAAGAAATGCACAGCCGAGCCACTAGAGGTCGGCAAAGAATCGTCCACATGTGGGCCCTTGGATGTTAAGAGGTCAATGTTTTTAAATATTTTTTTTTGTAGCCAAGAGTAAAGACCATAACCCTATCAAAAACAGTAGTCAAAGTGTATATTTTCATTTTTACCGATGTTTTATACGATTTATCGGAAATACAAATGTATCGTAAAATGCTCATTATCGTAAAAACCGCAAGGAAATGACTAAATCCAGATTCAACCCTGCCATTGGAAAGAGGAGCATTTTCCCTATCCATAGATGTATGATTTGGCCATAATAAGGTCAAGGTCAAGTTCAAGGTCAAATATGAATTTATAATTAAAATCGATTATCATTAATTACTGTATCTACAAATCCTTCTGTTTAATCATCTTCCCGCGGTTCATTTGCTTAGATTTTTTGTACACATGATCTCAATAAGGTGGTGAATGAGCTCAGTGAGCATTTTCTCCTACCCGTATCAAATTTTGATCAAAGATGCAAAAGTCAAGTTAGACTGCGCTCACAAAGTCTGACACTGGGTGCTGAAATCCCGTAGATTAAGTTGAAGTAAGCAGGAAGCCGGACCAGCACTCTCAGATTAAAAAGTTTTAATGGCAGCCTGAAACATACATGTTTCGGAACTGGTTTGTTCCTTCGTCAGTGTTTGGCTAGTGAATCAAAGATGCAAAAATCATAAATCATAATTTATATTCTCCTTTGTTTCATCACAATTTACTCAAGCCTATTTCTGACACTGGAAATACATACCCCCACGTCCCTAGATGTTCCTAGATACCAAGAACATGCAAATTTACCTTGCAGAAGTGGAGCAATCTTCCATTTACTTAGGCATGTACCTTTAGGCGAAATACGGCTTACAGCTTATCAGGTTAAGGACAGTTCGACACGGAGCCCTGGAGGAGCGGGAATCGAACCGGGAACCTCAGGATTACCAGGCGACTGCTCTACCTCCCAGAGCCACTGTCATTACATGTAATGAGCCCAGTTCCAACCTGCTCTACAGCCTTTTGGGATATTGGCGACCAAACAACCATACTATCCAGTCTGTCCATTCAGAGTCACTGAGCTGTGACCAAATGTCCAATGGGGCCAGGTCAGACCGCCATGCGTCCACGCCTCTCAGACGTCCCACCAGCCACCCTCCCTGTGTCCCCTAAACTGTCCCCAGTGCCAGGGCACAGGTCCCACAGGCCTGGACTGGCCATCTGGCATACCCCCGGTGGGCCGACGCATCTTTGGGCCGTTATGATTTGATAAAAAATTTATTATTTTTGGTCAACGACCGGCCCACTACTAGGCTGGGACAGCGGCCCATTGGTACTGACTGACACTGGGCTGGCCCAATCACATCTCTTACTGAGCACCCCCCCGCCAGTCGTGCAGGTACATGACTGAGAGGGAGGCTGGTACAGGTACATGACTGAGGTACATGACTGAGAGGGGGCTGTGGTACATGACTGAGATGGGGCTGTGGTACATGACTTAGATGGGGCTGTGGTACATGACAGAGGGGGCTGTGGTACATGACTGAGATGGGGCTGTGCTACATGACAGAGGGGGCTGGTACATGACTGAGATGGGGCTGTGGTACATGACAGAGGGGGCTGTGGTACATGACTGAGATGGGGCTGTGCTACATGACAGAGGGGGCTGGTACATGACTGAGAGGGGGCTGTGGTACATGATTGAGATGGGGCTGTGGTAGATGACTGAGAGGGGGCTGGTACATGACTGAGAGGGGGCTGTGGTACATGACTGAGATGTGGCTGTGGTACATGACTGAGAGGGGGCTGGTACATGACTGAGAGGGGGCTGTGGTACATGACTGAGAGGGGGCTGGTACATGACTGAGATGGGGCTGTGCTACATGACAGAGGGGGCTGGTACATGACTGAGAGGGGGCTGTGGTACATGATTGAGATGGGGCTGTGGTAGATGACTGAGAGGGGGCTGGTACATGACTGAGAGGGGGCTGTGGTACATGACTGAGATGTGGCTGTGGTACATGACTGAGAGGGGGCTGGTACATGACTGAGAGGGGGCTGTGGTACATGACTGAGATGTGGCTGTGGTAGATGACTGAGAGGGGGCTGGTACATGACTGAGAGGGGGCTGTGGTACATGACTGAGATGTGGCTGTGGTACATGACTGAGAGGGGGCTGGTACATGACTGAGAGGGGGCTGTGGTACATGACTGAGAGGGGGCTGGTACATGACTGAGATGGGGCTGGTACATGACTGAGAGGGGGCTGGTATACAGGACTGAGATGGGGCTGGTACATGACTGAGAGGGGGCTGGTATACAGGACTGAGAGGGGGCTAGTATACATGACTAAGAGGAGGCTGGTACATGACTGAGAGGGGGCTGGCTAGTACATGACTGAGAGGGGGCTGGCTGGTACATGACTGAGAGGGGGCTGGTACCAGTGGCGGCTCTGCCACTAGGGGCGCACGGGCGCCGCCCCCCCTTCAGGCCCCTGGTTATATGAGAGTAGTATCTTTTTGTTTTTTGTTTTATAGCCCTATAAATAATATAAACATGTTTAAAATGAATAATATTTACTCATTTTAAGTATGTTTGTGTTTCCAATGCACAATATAACGTTACTATATAAAATAAAAAAATACTTGTTTTCAGGAACAGGAAGTGACTCACTTTTTTATTTTTTATTTGTTTGTATTTCTCGGCCCGGGCTAGACGCGATAGCGCTCTGAGTGCGCGTCACTGTTCGATCGCTGTATCCGTCACAGCCAATCAGTGCGTAACGCGTTGTGCGTTGAAATATGACTATTATGTTGGAATCCGGGCGCGATTTGAAGCGGTCTAGTCAAGCGTTTAGAATTTCCGTCTAGAATTTCCATAGCCGCATTTCGCGGAGACGCTCTCTGATTGGCCGACGCGGCGATGCCAGTTTTTTCCTTAGCCACAGTTTGCAACATGTTCGAAGCTGTGTGTTGTGAACTTGTGATTCAGTCTGGAGTCTGGACAGTGGGCAGTGAGTGGAATGGATATACATCGACAACAGTCTGGGGGACAGTCAGTGGACATACACTTTTTGGACCATGTTTCAATTAAACAAAGTGAGTTAATTCTCTCTCTCTCTCTCTCTTAGCCAACTCAGCTAACTTTAGCTGCTGTTAGCCACTCAGCTAATGCTTAACTAACGCTCTCTCTCTCTCTCTCTCTCTCTCTCTCTCGCTCTCGCTCTCGCTCTCTCTCTCTCTCTCTCTCTCTCTCTCTCTCTCTCTCTCTCTCTCTCTCTCTCTCTCGCTCTCTCTCTCTCTCTCTCTCTCTCTAATTTCGCCGCGTGTGGGGCATAACCACTCAGACAATGAATGGTAACTTGTTTAAAAGTTTAAAATGACGAGATATACAAATGTGATTATTATTGAATGGATCTGACATCATCTGAGAGAGAGAGAGAGAGAGAGAGAGAGAGAGAGAGAGAGAGAGAGAGAGAGAGAGAGAGAGAGAGAGAGAGAGAGAGAGAGAGAGAGAGAGAGAGAGAGAGAGGTGCGTGTTTGTGTTGGGCTATTGGAAACGTGGTTGCATTTGACTGACTGTGATATTGATCGATGGCAATGGTGATAATATTCGCCAATGCGTGCCTTGTACATGTTTGCAAAATGTTTGGTATAGCGCCCCTAGTGGCGAAGCATCCACAAGCCGCTACTGGCTGGTACCATGTATTGTGCATCATTGTAGGTCAAACCATTAAAAAGTGAATGTCCACGGCAGCCATTTTGGATTTTGGTCTCTCACAAATTTCCCCGCCTTTTTTAAAAATACACCCCGGCTAAATGTGTTTATTAACCCTCCTAGATGACAAATCCATTGAGAAACGAAGTTCCACAGATGACCCAACTACTAGGTCCATATCGTATCATCATAATATTATTTAAAAAATCATTAGGATAAGGGTTCCCTTGATAAACATGCATGAAAAGGCTGTATAATATACAACACCTGTAGCTCAACTGCAAAAACTGCTTTTTTGATTTGATTAGATTTGTATTTGGAAATTAAAAACACATCATAAAAACAAATTATCTTGACCAATTTGTATTCCTGAGGATATCACATAAAAGCATTCATTAAATCACTTATTGCCAAGGTGGTCCTCGATGGAAGACATAAAAACACAGCACATATAGCCTACTCAACTGCAAATGTTTGCTCAACTGCAAAAATGTATGCCTACTTATGTATTAGCCTACAGGGAAAAACACATTCACAACAGGCAGCAAAGTTTATTTTCAGCCAAGTATGGTAATAAGGTAACTATTAGGATATATATGGTATGGATTACTTACTCTTATAACTTATTACTATCTGTGGTAGCTCTAGTCTCCACCTACACAAATTGTTTTTGTGCTGTCCATTGATCATGCACCTTCACATGGTATAGGCACATTAACTGTAGGTCAAACTCCCCAAACAAACAAGCACACCATTGATTTAATTGCCATATAAATCACATACAAAGATCTAACTATTACTCCTCTCTGAACATGAATATAAAACAAGAAGGTGATCTATTAACTGTGTAAACCTTATGCAATATTCATCATTGATATTTGAATACTTGAAATCGGTATGAACTGAGTAGTTAGTATCAAATGAAATAAGATGGAACAGCTCCATGCATTCATTGAATAAACAACTATTTGCTCATTACCAGTATGGTATTGTTTAAATTGTACATCTTTGTCAGGGAATTCCAACAATTCTGGACCTGAATGTACCAGTTAATTGTAATCATCTCTCTCCTTATGTCTAGTCAAGCCAGGTTGTGGAGGAGAGAGACAGGGATGAACAGGCTATAGACTACTTTGCCCATCCTGAGCCTGCTATGATGCAGATGTTTTTACATTACCACCCAAAACAAGATTCAGCCAAGAGTGAGTGAGTACACTGGTCCACTTGAACTGGTACACTTGTCCATGGCACTTACTACCCAGCGTTGTAGTGGTTTGGGGGAATAGTACAGTAGGTACGCATATTTAAGGGGACCGCAAGGATGGTGTACTGGTGGGTGGTGTCCAACCGATTATGGTGGGCCGGTCTGGGCCAAAAATGCCAGGGCAGATTTTTGGTCCCAGTCCAGCCCTGGTCCCACCCACCGCATGGACACACCCACCGCATGGACACACACCCCGCGTGGACACGCCACCGTGTGGACACACCCACCACGTGGACACACCCACCGCGCGGACACACCCACCGTGCGGACACACCCACCACGTGGACATACCCACCGTGCGGACACACCCACCACGTGGAGACACGCCGGGCAGCTTGAAGCCTTTTTACAACGAATCCGCGTTTCCGGGGTCCCGTTTTGCGCTCTGATTGGCCAGGTCATGTGACATGAGCGTCAATCGTGGGACGGCAAGTTTCTACACTGGTTAAGCTTAGGCGCTCTTCGAAGTTGGTTAAGGTTAGAGTTTGTCTTAGAGCGTGACGGCAAGTTCTTTCACCGGTTAAGCTTAGGCACTCTTTCGAAGTTGGTTAAGGTTAGAGTTTGTCTTAGAGCATGGCGATAGAACGCCAGGTAGTTTGCAGGCTGTTCGACGCGGAAATGGGCAAACACACTATTGGGCGCACATGTCACATGACCTGGCCAATCAGAGCGCCAAGCGGGAACCCGGAAACGCGTATGCGTTGTAAAAAGGCTACACCCTGCCGGGCAGGCGCTCCCTTTAGAAGGAGCATGTTCAGTGTTAGAATCAGACTCCCAAGATGCAACACTGAAAGTCACAGGAAGTCCTTCGTACCAACAGCCATTAGATTGTACAACGCCTCACTGTACCTCACTGCCTCACTGAGCACAGACTAAAATCCCTGTATATCTTCCTGTACGTTTACATTTGACTATAGGTACATCTTCCTGGATGTTTACATAACATTTTTACATTTTACTGTATATTACTGTATATTGTTTGACTGTATATTTCAGAATTTTTGAATGTATACATATTTTAGAATGTATATCTCTGACTGTGTGTTTTTGTTTTTATTTTATTCTTATTCCTATTCTTATTTTTGACCTTTTGACTAACTAAATGTTCATTGTGAGCGATCTGTGGTACTGAATTTCTCTCAGGATTAATAAAGTACTTCTATTCTATTCTATTTAGAGAGTGGTTCATTCGGGGTGCGTCTCTCTATCTGGTCCCCCCTGGGAACAAAGAGCCTGTGTGTGCACACAACATCGACTACAGTGGGATTCACAGAACACCAAGGCGTCTGGCTCTGACACATCTCCTCGCAGCGCGGGGCCACAGGGGCTCATGGCGCTTTATTTCAGTTATGTTCACTACTCCTCCTAATTGTGGAAAGCTGGCCAGAGCGAGGGGAGACCGAGGGTCTGGACTGAGCGGGTTTATTGAACGGAGGAACACAGGGGAAGAAGGGAGGGTTGGGAGGAGGTCAGGGAGACTGTCGCTCGTTAGGGACTGAACGGCTGCTGTCTCTGCTCAGCGCGGGGATTGATCTCACCGCTGCCTCTGCTCAACACGGGGATTACTGACAAGACGGCAACACAGGGATCGTCTCCGTGTCCATCAAGCGCGGCCTCTCTCTCCTCACCCTTTCTTCCTATCTTTTGTTATCTCTCCTCTCGTTTTGTTATCTCCCTCTCTCATTTTTTCCTCTCCTTGTAGGTCCCCCTGTTGTGTTTCACATCCTTTTTATCAATTAGCCTCGCCCCTTCCATGTGTGTGTGTGTGTGGGGGGGGGGGGGGGGGTATCAGGAGTGTTAGCACAGCTCCAGCTCAGCAGTGAGATCCACACTGTCCCCTGTGTAAGAGCCGCCTGTGCTGGTTGGAGATAGAGCCACCTGGAGCATCATGCTAATTGTCACGCAGTGGTCTGAAAGGGATATTTCACCTATTCTCTGCTGGTTGCAACCGACTTCCGTTGGTCCACCAGCAATCCTACCATTTTTGCTCCACAATAGTGGACCGAACCTCCCACCACAGTTAGGACAGCCGAGCTGAAACCCCACCAAGCTTTCGCCGTGGACTAAAGACACACTTCTTCAATCAATATTTGAAATGAAAAAAATAATATACTAACCTTCTTACTGTCCTTTTACTGTCATGCACTCGTCCTACTATACTAACCTTCGTACTGTCCTCTACTGTCATGCACTCTACCTACTATACTAACCTTCTTACTGTCCTCTACTGTCATGCACTCTACCTACTATACTAACCTTCTTACTGTCCTCTACTGTCATGCACTCTTCCTAATATACTAACCTTCTTACCCACCTCTATACTAACATACACTCAACACTGCAGCTGTAACTCAAGCTTAAACACTTTGCTGAAAATTGTTACTCAGCTGATAGAGTTTTTCCCTTCCTGCTGACTTGTCGTACAAAACGTGTAAGTTGCTTTGGATAAAAGCGTCAGCTAAATGACTAAATGTAAAATGTAAATGTAAACCACAGGAACAGACCTGCCATGAAAGGGGTGTTGGGTACACTGTGTGACACATTAGAGAGGTCTGTTACTGTGGGTGTGGTGAGTTAAATGAAGCCATGGTCCCTGGAGAACTGCTGGTCCTGACAGATGGAGAGAAGCAGTGAGACAAAGGCTGCCAGTTGCATCTTTCTCACACTCAAAGAGCACATTGGAAGGTATTGGAGGATTTGAACGTTACGCACAGGCAATCACGGCGACTCTCTAAAAACGTGGTATATCATGGTCAGTTAAAGTGGGGTGTAAGGTCCCATGAGGTAGGGGTGGGTTTATACATGAGATAAACCTGTGGATGTATATTTACATTTACATTTAGTCATTTAGCTGACGCTTTTATCCAAAGTTGAGTCAGGAAGGGGCGGATCCTTCTGACATTGCTCAGGAGGAATCTGCAGGTTCTGGTCGTTGCGGCGATGTGAGTGGAGAAGTTCAGCCGATTATCAAGGACTACACCAAAGTTCTTGGCTGTCGGGGACCAGGCCACGGCTACATTCTCCACTGTGATGGAAAGGTCGGTCAGCGGGGAGGATGTTTTGCTTAGGTTCAGTTTGAGGTGGTTGGTCGTCATCCAGGCGGAGATGTCGGACAGACAGGCCGAGATCCAGTCAGAGACATGGATATCAGAGGGAGGGAAAGAGGGAAGCGTTGAGTATCATCGGCATAGCAATGTGTGTGTGTGTGTCTGCGTGTGTGCGTGTGTGTCTGTGTGTGTGTGTGTGTGTGTGTGTGTGTGTGTGTGTGTGTGTGTGTGTGTGTGTGTGTGTGTGTGTGTGTGTGCGTGCGTGTGTGTGTGTGTTTTGCTGGATCAATTCCTTTCATGCCAACAAATGAAAATGAACGCAGTGTAATGCTAGCCTGTAATAATCCCCCCCAGAAAAATCTACTTTGCATTTGATATATTGCAAATATATGCCATCACACACACTGGCATTTAAAGGGTTAGAATTATAAAATGAATATGTGGTGTTATGATCAGGGCTGAAGTTGAATAAAATATTGTATTTATCAATTACAAAAAAACTGAAAATCCATAAAAATCTGTGTTGTTGCTAATCATACATATGCTAGCCTGTTTTTTAACAATAATTTGTGATGCCATCACAAACACTGGCATTTAAAGGGTACAAATAAAAAAAATCCTGCACCAGAATGCAGGAAATGAAGTCTTTGTAACAAAAAGAATCCTGGTGGGGGACCCCCAGACCCCCTGCTTAAAAAGTGGCCTGACTGGGGCTATATTTTGCACTATATTTCCTGGCCTGAATGATTTCCCCAGTCCGGCCCTGGTTAAAAGCCTCCAATGCTTATTAGTGTGTGTGCGTTTGAACGTTTGCATGTTTCAACCATACATTTCCATTTATAAAAAAAAAGAAAAAAAAGGTTATTATTTTGTTTTAATATTTTTTTTACGTCCTATAATAGTGGAGGTCGCGGCTCTCTGACACCATTTTTTTTGGGTCGCGGCCTGAAAAGTTTGGGAACCCCTAATGCACTGCAGGTATGTCTGACTGAGAAGATAAACATGTGAAACAATATTGAGGCAACCAACAGGGTGCAGGGTGTTCACACAGACAGACAACCATCCTGATTCTGACTCATGAATGTCTTAAGGGAGTACTTTTCTTGCCTTTTTACCTTTTCTCCTATTTCCCCCTATTTTTGAATCTGTTGCTTCAAGGAGTACTTGAATTTCAGTTGATTATTTTTCTTCACTGGACACAAATGTTTTGACATGTTCTTCAGTTTCCCAGTAATGCCATGTTAGCTTTATTAGCATTCCCCATTCAAACTAAGGGCACATACAGTACTAGCACAGTGCTTGCAGCTAGTACTGTATGTACCCTTGGTTTCAATTATGAATGCTAATAAACATATCATTTCAAAGGACATGTGTGTGTAAACATTATACTCCAGTGAAATAAGTGTCCACTGAAGAAAAAGAATCAACTGAAATTCAAGTAGGCTACTCCCAAAGCAACGGCCATTGGCACTAAATTAGTTTCTTTGTTGAGCATCAGATCTGGGGGGGGACAGACAATACCTCTCCATCAACTCATCAGCTGTCCTCTCTGGGTTAGAGTCAGAATGCCATGAATGGCTGGCATGCGGGGGACGTGACAGAGAGGATGTGTGGGGGGACACGACAGAGAGGATGTGTGGGGGGACACGACAGAGAGGATGTGTGGGGGGACACGACAGAGAGGATGTTTGGGGGGACACGACAGAGAGGATGTGTGGGGGGACACGACAGAGAGGATGTGTGGGGGACATGACAGAGAGGATGTGTGGGGGGACACGACAGAGAGGATGTGTGGGGGGACACGACAGAGAGGATGTGTGGGGGGACACGACAGAGAGGATGTGTGGGGGGACACGACAGAGAGGATGTGTGGGGGGACACGACAGAGAGGATGTGTGGGGGGACACGACAGAGAGGATGTGTGGGGGGGACATGACAGAGAGGATGTGTGGGGGGACACGACAGAGAGGATGTGTGGGGGGACACAACAGAGAGGATGTGTGGGGGGACACGACAGAGAGGATGTGTGGGGGACACGACAGAGAGGATGTGTGGGGGACACGACAGAGAGGATGTGTGGGGGGACACGACAGAGAGGACACACAGGGGGACACGACAGAGAGGATGTGTGGGGGGGACACGACAGAGAGGATGTGTGGGGGACACGACAGAGAGGATGTGTGGGGGGACACAACAGAGAGGATGTGTGGGGGGACACAACAGAGAGGATGTGTGGGGGGACATGACAGAGAGGATGTGTGGGGGGACATGACAGAGAGGATGTGTGGGGGGACACAACAGAGAGGATGTGTGGGGGGACATGACAGAGAGGATGTGTGGGGGGACACAACAGAGAGGATGTGTGGGGGGACACGACAGAGAGGATGTGTGGGGGGACACAACAGAGAGGATGTGTGGGGGGACACGACAGAGAGGATGTGTGGGGGGACACGACAGAGAGGATGTGTGGGGGGACACGACAGAGAGGATGTGTGGGGGGACATGACAGAGAGGATGTGTGGGGGGACACAACAGAGAGGATGTGTGGGGGGACATGACAGAGAGGATGTGTGGGGGGACACAACAGAGAGGATGTGTGGGGGGACACGACAGAGAGGATGTGTGGGGGGACACGACAGAGAGGATGTGTGGGGGGACACGACAGAGAGGATGTGTGGGGGGACACGACAGAGAGGATGTGTGGGGGGACATGACAGAGAGGATGTGTGGGGGGACATGACAGAGAGGATGTGTGGGGGACATGACAGAGAGGATGTGTGGGGGGACACGACAGAGAGGATGTGTGGGGGGACATGACAGAGAGGATGTGTGGGGGGACACGACAGAGAGGATGTGTGGGGGGGACACGACAGAGAGGATGTGTGGGGGGACACGACAGAGAGGATGTGTGGGGGGACACGACAGAGAGGATGTGTGGGGGGGACACGACAGAGAGGACGTGTGGGGGGACACAACAGAGAGGATGTGTGGGGGGACACAACAGAGAGGATGTGTGGGGGGACACGACAGAGAGGATGTGTGGGGGGACACGACAGAGAGGATGTGGGGGGGACATGACAGAGAGGATGCGTGGGGGGACACGACAGAGAGGATGTGTGGGGGGACACGACAGAGAGGATGTGTGGGGGGACACAACAGAGAGGATGTGTGGGGGGACACAACAGAGAGGATGTGTGGGGGGACACGACAGAGAGGATGTTTGGGGGGACACAACAGAGAGGATGTGTGGGGGGACACGACAGAGAGGATGTTTGGGGGGACATGACAGAGAGGATGTGTGGGGGGACACGACAGAGAGGATGTGTGGGGGGACACAACAGAGAGGATGTGTGGGGGACACGACAGAGAGGACACACGGGGGGACACGACAGAGAGGACACACGGGGGACACGACAGAGAGGACACACGGGGGGACACGAGAGAGAGGATGTGTGGGGGGACACGACAGAGAGGACGTGTGGGGGGGGACACGACAGAGAGGATGCGTTGGGGACACGACAGAGAGGACGTGTGGGGGGACACGACAGAGAGGACACGCCACTTGTCATCGGATCTGTCCCTCGCTCTCCGGTTCCTCACTAATTTGATTGGATCAATGTGTCATAGATCAAGTCAAAGGATAAGTCCGGCCTGTTGAGAGAAGTTCAAACTCACACAGCACTAAACCACAACAGGATGTACTTAAGCATTACATCACACGCAGGAGTGGTTTGTGACCAATAAACCATGCCTAGGGGTGGTTGTTAGGCCCGAGGCGCAGCCGATGGTCGTTAGACCCCCCTAGGCATGGTTTATTGGTCACAAATCACGACTGCACGTGGTGTAAAGCTTTTATACAACTGCCAGATTCATCCAACCTTATTTCTATACAATAAACACACATTAATCGAAGATTTATTGAAAAAACCATCCGCCAGAAAAAGTAGTTCCCACAACTCCATGTGGAAGCAGCTTGAAGTGCATCCAACCAAACTAACACATCCAACTGTGTATTATTGGAATGATTGAGAGAAGTTGCCTCATGTGGAAGCAGCTTGAAGTGCATCCAACCAACTAACACATCCAACTGTGTATTATTGGAATGATTGATTGAAAATTTATTAAAACGTTTTCTTTGCCCTATAGGAAAAAAACGTTTTCTTCGCCCTATTTTTTTATTTATTTCTTTTAGCCTAAACTTAACCAGTTGGAAACCAGGGGTACAGTAATAAAATTAGCAATCAACCAATCAATCAATTCAATAGACCATGCTCACTTAAAACAGCGCTGCTTCTCTCTCAGTCTGACTCCCCCGCTGTTGCAGACAGGAGTGTGTGTGTGTGTGTGTGCGTGTGTGTGTGTGTGTGTGTGTGTGTGTCACAGTGTGTGTGTGCGTGTGTGTATGTGTGTGTGTGTGTGTGTGTGTGTGTGTGTGTGTGTGTGTATGTGTGTGTGTGTGTTTGTGGGTACGCCAGCGTCGGACAGTGTGAGAGAGAACGCTGCAAGAAAGTAGGAAGGAAGAAATTTAAATCAATCAATTAATCTATCAATCAATCCGCGATTTTTCTTTTGTTCTAGATTGAGTCAAGACCCATCAATTACATCATCCAACATTGTTTAAAATACTAACACATTCCCCTTGACAGAATCGCTTCATATTTAGTCGTTATGGTGCTTTCAACATAACCATTTGATCTCCGCGATCCTGTTTTCTCCCGGAGTGAGCCGGGGAGGGTTATGTGATTTGGTTGTGGGCGGGTCCTGAGCCCAGGACCGTGGATTGTTACCAATAAAGACGTGTGAATGGCCAATCAGAATCGAGAAATTTGCATGCCGTTGTATAAGTCCGCAGACACACTCTGTCCTTCTAATTGAAAGGGAACAGGAGACATCACTGTGTTTGTTCCGTCCACCGCCACTTTCTGAAACACGAGTGGAGCCAAGTATGTGTCATCTGTTAGTTGTTAATGTGTTGTGGGCACTAGATGTTATATTCTTATAAAATGCCAGCTGTTGAGGAGGATGAGGATGAGGATGAGGAGGGGGAGGAGGAGGAGGAGGAGGAGGAGGAGGAGGAGGAGGAGGAGGAGGAGGAGGAGAAGCCAGTGACACGACCGTCGTGTTGAGCTTGGCCTGTTCTGCTGTTGGAGTGGTCTGACTTAGCAACTAAGAACTAACATTACAGTTGAACTGCAATCAAAGTTGTTTTTTTAGATGTCTTATTGAAATTAAAGGGGCACGTCAATGAACAAACTAATCTCTCAGACACGTCCAAAAACAGTTTTGCACACGCTCATTTCATTTGACAATTATTGAGAATGAAGGAGTTTGAATTTGAATAGCTCCATGAAATTATGTAGATGAAAAGATTGCAACACCTTATCTTATAGGGACCACTACCTTATCATTTAACACAACACCTTGTCTTATAGGGACCACTACCTTATCATTTAACACAATACCTTGTCTTATAGGGACCGCTACCTTATCATTTAACACAACACCTTGTCTTATAGGGACCGCTACCTTATCATTTAACACAACTGTTGTGAAGGGCCAGATTAAACCGAATATATATATTTATTTATATATATATATTTAATTGTATTTGTATATTCTCTAATATTCCTTGATATCCCTTGTATATTCCTTGTACAATATGCATTGAATATCCATTCTAGCCTACTGAACATCCCATAATAGTCTCCATTCTACTATTGGTCGAGACCTTGGTGCCAGGCTGCCATACCCCCAGACCCAGTTCAAACGTACCGCTCAACATGTACGAACAAGTCCTAGTTCCGCGTAGGAATCTGGCTACCGCACCACTAATGGGACTATTTGTTCATAGTGCGTATATATACTGCGCTACTAAAGTAGGACTTCCTTTTCAGTCCAGTTTCTTACCCTCCAATAGAGTCACAGACGTAAAGCCTCCCCGCGACGCCACGTGTGGGAGTAAGGCCAAGTTCGGCTTACCATCGGTATTGAGACATCGTGTATATTAATATTTGAATAGTCATATTTGGCACTATATCGTCGAGTTGGACGTAGTCTATTAAGCTAATAATAGTCTGTTAATATATAGTGCTTCGTGCGGTGAGAATACTACCGTAGTCAGTACCCCATCGTTTCGGGCAGAGAACTGGCTGCTTATCCAGGGTGGTTGACCCCACGTGAAGCTGCACCCGAGGAGCCCCAGAGCCGACGAGCGAGTGGACCTGTATACCGGATTATTCTACCGACGACAGCCCGCCTTCCCAGGCACGGATTATGCTTTGTATACGTTGATTATTCCATGGATAAAGACCCCCGACACTGCCGTGTGTTGGAACCCCCACCCCTGGAGAGGACGCAAGGTGAGGAGACGCTCTGCAAGACGAGGTCGCTTCACGTCTCTCCTCCGTGGACCGGAGGACGCCGGCCCACAAAGAGTCCACCTGCTTTCATCTGTGGTCCAAGGATCGCCGGCGCATTGAACGGCACTACAGTGGGTTCACCTGGGATACCCTTGGCCGGATGAGGCAGCCGGATGAGGCAGCCGGATTCTACCCCCCCCCCCCCCTTCCTACTCCTGTCGGCTTACAAGCGACCGGATTAGCCCCCCCCTAGTGTATCCAGTCTATAATCATTCAAGTATCATTGCTGTTATTCCTTAAACTATTCCAGGTCGTATATGTACCACCTGCGCCTTCAGAGATTGGACATTCTCTATTGATATACCGACGAATACTCTTGCCATAAAAGTGCATACTAATTCCCATTCATAAATGTGATTGATTTGATTAAGTGCTTGCTCTACACACCATCGCTGTGTAGAAATAAAGACCTATTTCTAATTCGTACATTTGTGTTGGATCCGTTTCATCTACGTGACAGTGTTCATCATAATATATTTATGCCGAGTACTGGGTGGCCGAATATTAAGTACAAAGGTAGTGGTAGTAAGTATCATATCTAGTAATACAGTCAGGGAATTGTACCCCTCAGTTACAATTGGTCCTTCGAGCCGGAGGGTAATTAGTGTAATATTAATATAGTGTTATTAATATTGAAATGGCCTATGATGAACACTCCACGAAACGATCCTCCTAACCAACGCCCGCAGCGCGAACGACGGCTCCCTCAGTACTTAGAGGCTTACGCTGTCAGTCAACAACCTAGTCTTCTACTAACAGTAAACGCGGTAAAACTAGAAAGTAAAAGTATGTCTAACCCCAACGCCCAGACTACCCCGACCATAGAGGCCCCTACGGGTTCTAATGTAACTGACCAAGTTCACGGTGGGGACCAGTGGGAACCAGACATGACTTCACACCCCGCCAGTACTGAAGAAGTAGTCCCCGATGAGTCCCGGGAGGAATACAACGCTACCGAGAGAGAACTTGGCACGGAAGAAGACGGGGAGAGCACCGTGGAGATAGAGCTCCAAGGCTCCGCAAGGAGTACCCCGAGGGAAGGCTCCCCTATACAACCGCCTTCTCCCAGCGAGGCAGAGAGGACCCTACAGCAGGCCTTCCTCATCAGCCTGAACGCCGCTGCTGAACGCGACCGACTGCAGATCCAGCAGCGGAGCGAAGAAGAGCATATACGTCTAGAAATAAGACGCATTCAGAGAGAAGAGAATGTGGCCCGAGACCGAGCAGACAGCCAGCGAGCAGCTGCTGGTACTCTACGGGACGCAGAGCGCGACAGACAGCAAGCGCAACTAATAGAACAGCTGATCAGACGGACAACACCCTCTCCCTCCGCCAGAGGCTCCAGGAACTCGTCTAGACACACCTCCAGGGCGGCATCCCCTAGCCGAGTAAACAACCCTGAACTTGACCAACAGACGAGGTCTATACCCCCCACAGACCACCTCCCCCCACCGGTCCAAGCGAGACCTAGCAACCGGGAAGGAGCAGCATATCCTGTGGAGAGGCTAAACCAGAGACTACAAGCACTGGATGACCTAACTGAAGACGAAGAGGAAGAGGAGGAGAACCACGCCCGACGACAGCACAGTACTCTACCGGACCAGGAGGTCCGGTACAGCCCAGGCTATACTCCCGTGGAGCTGCGCTACAGACCCCCGACTCTATACCCGGGTGAGCGCGACGCACGACCCGCACCGAGGAACAGCACCTGGACAAGCGGGCCATGGTACACTGCCGGTACCAGCCCATACCAAGGAGCGGGAGGAGACTCGCCTAGGAGGCCTCTCCCCCAACGCTCGCCGATGTATCCACAGTCAGCGTCATACATTGGCACGCCTATGGTACCCGACTTCACCCAAGAGAACCGGGCCCAGTATACAGAACTCCGCATGTGTCTGGAGACCATGTTGGTGGATGTATTGGATGAACGCCATAAATACGCCATCCTACTGAAGCACTTAAAGGTACCCCGCGCACATAATATAGCGCTCGCCTACGCGACTTCCACCACCCCATACACAGCAGCGCTGGTAGCATTGGACCAGAGGTATGGGCGCATATGGGATTACGTGATCCAGGAGATCCGACACATCGACCGCTTACCCCCAGCAATAGACAATCGAGCACTGGACGACCTGTCCATCAGAGTGCAGTCCCTGGTAGGGATGTTGGGAGCGCAGAGAGAGAAGGGGAGGCATGAACTTTACGCCAACTCAAATGTGGAAAGGATCTTGGAGAAGCTGCCGCCCGCTCGACAGGAGCGTTTTAGGCGACAGAGAGATCACCGAGACCCGAATGGCCCCGAACCGAACCTCCTCGATCTAGCAGACTTCCTGGCGAGAGAAGTCAGCAGCCTACGGCTAGATACATTCGGACGGAGCACCCCTGGCTCCAGAGAAGGAACCAGACGACTAAATGATGGAAGAAGATCGGTGACTGTGATGCACCAATCGGAGTCAGTACCGAGCAGCAGGAGCCACAGTACCCCCTCCAGAACGGAGAAGTGGAAGATAGTGTGCCCCTACTGTGAGAAAGAACACTGGCTAGCGCAATGTGACTCCTTCCCCAAGCTGAACGCGGAGGAAGCAAGTCAATGGATAAAGTCCAACAAGCGCTGTTTTCGCTGTGCGCGCTCACACATGGCAGCCGAATGCCGCTTAAAGAAAAGGTGCACCAAGTGCGATGGAGCCCATCTGGACATACTTCACGACAGTAACAGACGGCGCCCTTCACCCGCACCATCCAGCAGCAAAGCGAGCGTCATGTACATCGATCCCGCCAGCAGCAGTGGAGCCCGAGTACTCCTAAAAGTAGTGCGTGTGACACTAAGCTACCAGAATAAAGTCCTGGACACTTACGCCGTCCTCGATGACGGGTCAGAGAAGACCCTTCTGCTCGCCTCCGCTGCGGCCCAGCTAGGGCTGCGGGGAAGCAAAACCCAAATGACAATTCGGACATTAAGACGAGATTTGAAGACGATAAAGGGCGAGAATGTCTCATTCTCTATCGCAGCAAGCGGCCAGCCTGAGCGACGGTACCAGATTACAGACGCTTTCACCAGCCAAGAAATAGGACTGTCGCGGTACACATACCCCGTCGCCAAGCTGATGGAGAAATATGCACATCTGCGCAAGTTACCGATCCCGCTCATAGACAATGCTATGCCGACCCTGTTGATAGGCTCCGACCATGCAGACCTCATTGTCCCGATAGACCGGGTTCATACCGGACCCCGAGGCTGTCCTGCAGCAGTCGAGACCCGTTTGGGATGGACTCTCCAAGGCCCGCTCACCAAATCTCTCAACCGAAGTACAGCCACTAGATGTCTCCACTCCCGAGTCACGGAGGGAGAAACCGCACTCCTGCAACACGTAGAGCGGCTATGGACCTTGGAACAAATGCCCTTTAAGAACGGAAAGAAAGACATTCGCTCTAAAGATGACATTTACGCCATTCACCTCCTCGAGACAGGGACCAAGAGAGTCCCGGTCAACGGCGTGTTGAGATACGCCACGCCACTCCTGCGGCGAGAAGGAATGCCTACTTTCCACGCCAAGACAGACGCCACAGAACGGTACCTGCTGAACACGGAGCGGCGCTTAGCCAAGAACCCCGCCCAAGAGAGTGTATACCGCGCTGAGATTGAGAAGCTCATCACAGCGGGACACGTCACAAAGATGGACATAAAAGAGGCTGACCAGACCACTGAATCGTGGTACGTGCCTCACCACAAGGTCCATCACAACGGTAAAGACCGCATAGTATTTAACTGCAGCTACCAGATCGGATCCCAAAATCTGAATAAAGAGTTACTGCCCGGTCCCACACTCGGCCCCTCCCTACTCGGCGTTCTACTCCGCTTCCGCCAGGAAAAGGTGGCCATCAGCGGGGACATTAAAGGAATGTTCCTGCAGGTGAGATTAGTAGAGGAGGACAAGCCCCTGTTACGGTTCCTATGGAGAGAGAAGCCAGGAGATGAGCACCCAGCCATCTACCAATGGGAAGTCCTCCCCTTCGGAACGACGTGCAGCCCCTGCTGTGCTACATTTGCACTACAGAAACATGTAGCAGAGGACCCAGCAGCGGACGAAGAGGTCCGACACAGCGTAAAGAACAGCTTCTACGTAGACAACTGTCTACAAAGCCTTTCAACCCAGGAAGAAGCCGAGGCTCTCCTGATTAAATTCCGCGCCTCATTGATCAAAGGCGGCTTTGATCTCAGGCAGTGGGCCAGCAGCGATCCGCAAGTACTGCGCAGCCTCTCCTCCGAGGACAAGGCAGCCAGCAGCGAGACCTGGGTGGCTACAATCCCGGGAGAAGCCCAGGAGATGACCCTGGGATTGGTGTGGCGATTCAAAACAGATTCGCTTCACTACAGACACAAGCCCCTGACTACGGAGCAGGGAAGGCCGGCGGCGGCGCCGACCACCAGACGGAGTGTGTACACAACACTCGCCCGACAATATGACCCGCTAGGATGTATTCTACCGTACACCACCAGGGCAAAAATGATTGTACGAGCATTGTGGGACAAGGACCAGGGCTGGGACGACCCCATTCCCGCACACCTTGCATCCACCTGGAGAGAGTGGGAGATGGAGCTCCACTCACTCCCAGGCGTTAATATGCGCCGAAGCTACTTCCCACCCACGGTGAGGCCAGAGACATGTAAAATGGACTTACACGTCTTCAGTGACGCCTCAGAGGTCGCATACGGATCAGTAGCCTACTTGCGGGCCCAAGAAAGGGGGGGAGAGATCTACACAGCATTTGTCCTCGCCCGCTCGAGAATAGCCCCACGCAAGCAACAATCTATCCCACGTCTAGAGCTCTGCGCAGCCCTAGCCGGAGCGCACCTAGCCACGCTCATCCAACGTGAGCTCACCATACCGGTGTCTAGAACAATCCTGTGGTCAGATTCCACGACAGTACTCGCCTGGATCAAATCGGACTCATGCAAGTACAAAGTCTTCGTGGGAGTCAGAGTCACCGAGATTCAAGACTTAACCGAAGAGTTAACCGGAGAAACAGAGTGGCGCTACGTTGATACAAAACAGAACCCAGCTGACGTCATCACCCGGGGGATGCCCCTGGATGACCTCACCCGTCGCAATGCCTACAGTGACGGCCCAGCATTCCTAAAGCTCCCGGAAGGAGAGTGGCCCACGCCTATCCCGAGGGAAGCCAGTCAGGAGGAGGCTGAGAATAAGAAGCCTGTGTTCTGTGGATTGAGCACTGTTATCTCCGCAGACCCCAACACACTCCTGATGGGGCGGCTAGATCCTGCATTACCCCAGACAATGTACCGGCCTGAAGAAGCGAACGGCCGACGAATGTGGAGGTACAGCCAAGTATTAGCCGACAAGTTTTGGAGCAGTTTCCTACTGCACTACCTACCGTCTCTACAGACCCGCCAGAAGTGGGTAAAGGAGAGAGACAATTTGACAGAAGGAACAGTCGTCATGATTATTGATCAATCACTGCCCAGAGCTATGTGGCCGGCCGGCCGCGTAAGCAAAGTGATCACCGGTGCCGACGGCAAGGTCCGAGCAGCTGAAGTGCTCGTCCAGGGTCGCACTTACACCCGTCCCGTGGCGAGGCTCATAGAACTGCCCCGACTCCCAGACACAATCGATGATGACCATGACCCTATAACCCTATGACTTTGTGAAGTTGACTGACCCCTACAGCAAACCCTTATGTGTAAATAGACAACGCGATTAATCTGTCTCTGTTTAACTGATTAGGTCTGGGACCAATCAGGGGGTGGCTGTTGTGAAGGGCCAGATTAAACCGAATATATATATTTATTTATATATATATATTTAATTGTATTTGTATATTCTCTAATATTCCTTGATATCCCTTGTATATTCCTTGTACAATATGCATTGAATATCCATTCTAGCCTACTGAACATCCCATAATAGTCTCCATTCTACTATTGGTCGAGACCTTGGTGCCAGGCTGCCATACCCCCAGACCCAGTTCAAACGTACCGCTCAACATGTACGAACAAGTCCTAGTTCCGCGTAGGAATCTGGCTACCGCACCACTAATGGGACTATTTGTTCATAGTGCGTATATATACTGCGCTACTAAAGTAGGACTTCCTTTTCAGTCCAGTTTCTTACCTTCCAATAGAGTCACAGACGTAAAGCCTCCCCGCGACACCACGTGTGGGAGTAAGGCCAAGTTCGGCTTACCATCGGTATTGAGACATCGTGTATATTAATATTTGAATAGTCATATTTGGCACTATATCGTCGAGTTGGACGTAGTCTATTAAGCTAATAATAGTCTGTTAATATATAGTGCTTCGTGCGGTGAGAATACTACCGTAGTCAGTACCCCATCGTTTCGGGCAGAGAACTGGCTGCTTATCCAGGGTGGTTGACCCCACGTGAAGCTGCACCCGAGGAGCCCCAGAGCCGACGAGCGAGTGGACCTGTATACCGGATTATTCTACCGACGACAGCCCGCCTTCCCAGGCACGGATTATGCTTTGTATACGTTGATTATTCCATGGATAAAGACCCCCGACACTGCCGTGTGTTGGAACCCCCACCCCTGGAGAGGACGCAAGGTGAGGAGACGCTCTGCAAGACGAGGTCGCTTCACGTCTCTCCTCCGTGGACCGGAGGACGCCGGCCCACAAAGAGTCCACCTGCTTTCATCTGTGGTCCAAGGATCGCCGGCGCATTGAACGGCACTACAGTGGGTTCACCTGGGATACCCTTGGCCGGATGAGGCAGCCGGATTCTACCCCCCCCCCCTTCCTACTCCTGTCGGCTTACAAGCGACCGGATTAGCCCCCCCCTAGTGTATCCAGTCTATAATCATTCAAGTATCATTGCTGTTATTCCTTAAACTATTCCAGGTCGTATATGTACCACCTGCGCCTTCAGAGATTGGACATTCTCTATTGATATACCAACGAATACTCTTGCCATAAAAGTGCATACTAATTCCCATTCATAAATGTGATTGATTTGATTAAGTGCTTGCTCTACACACCATCGCTGTGTAGAAATAAAGACCTATTTCTAATTCGTACATTTGTGTTGGATCCGTTTCATCTACGTGACAGTGTTCATCATAATATATTTATGCCGAGTACTGGGTGGCCGAATATTAAGTACAAAGGTAGTGGTAGTAAGTATCATATCTAGTAATACAGTCAGGGAATTGTACCCCTCAGTTACAATTGGTCCTTCGAGCCGGAGGGTAATTAGTGTAATATTAATATAGTGTTATTAATATTGAAATGGCCTATGATGAACACTCCACGAAACGATCCTCCTAACCAACGCCCGCAGCGCGAACGACGGCTCCCTCAGTACTTAGAGGCTTACGCTGTCAGTCAACAACCTAGTCTTCTACTAACAGTAAACGCGGTAAAACTAGAAAGTAAAAGTATGTCTAACCCCAACGCCCAGACTACCCCGACCATAGAGGCCCCTACGGGTTCTAATGTAACTGACCAAGTTCACGGTGGGGACCAGTGGGAACCAGACATGACTTCACACCCCGCCAGTACTGAAGAAGTAGTCCCCGATGAGTCCCGGGAGGAATACAACGCTACCGAGAGAGAACTCGGCACGGAAGAAGACGGGGAGAGCACCGTGGAGATAGAGCTCCAAGGCTCCGCAAGGAGTACCCCGAGGGAAGGCTCCCCTATACAACCGCCTTCTCCCAGCGAGGCAGAGAGGACCCTACAGCAGGCCTTCCTCATCAGCCTGAACGCCGCTGCTGAACGCGACCGACTGCAGATCCAGCAGCGGAGCGAAGAAGAGCATATACGTCTAGAAATAAGACGCATTCAGAGAGAAGAGAATGTGGCCCGAGACCGAGCAGACAGCCAGCGAGCAGCTGCTGGTACTCTACGGGACGCAGAGCGCGACAGACAGCAAGCGCAACTAATAGAACAGCTGATCAGACGGACAACACCCTCTCCCTCCGCCAGAGGCTCCAGGAACTCGTCTAGACACACCTCCAGGGCGGCATCCCCTAGCCGAGTAAACAACCCTGAACTTGACCAACAGACGAGGTCTATACCCCCCACAGACCACCTCCCCCCACCGGTCCAAGCGAGACCTAGCAACCGGGAAGGAGCAGCATATCCTGTGGAGAGGCTAAACCAGAGACTACAAGCACTGGATGACCTAACTGAAGACGAAGAGGAAGAGGAGGAGAACCACGCCCGACGACAGCACAGTACTCTACCGGACCAGGAGGTCCGGTACAGCCCAGGCTATACTCCCGCGGAGCTGCGCTACAGACCCCCGACTCTATACCCGGGTGAGCGCGACGCACGACCCGCACCGAGGAACAGCACCTGGACAAGCGGGCCATGGTACACTGCCGGTACCAGCCCATACCAAGGAGCGGGAGGAGACTCGCCTAGGAGGCCTCTCCCCCAACGCTCGCCGATGTATCCACAGTCAGCGTCATACATTGGCACGCCTATGGTACCCGACTTCACCCAAGAGAACCGGGCCCAGTATACAGAACTCCGCATGTGTCTGGAGACCATGTTGGTGGATGTATTGGATGAACGCCATAAATACGCCATCCTACTGAAGCACTTAAAGGTACCCCGCGCACATAATATAGCGCTCGCCTACGCGACTTCCACCACCCCATACACAGCAGCGCTGGTAGCATTGGACCAGAGGTATGGGCGCATATGGGATTACGTGATCCAGGAGATCCGACACATCGACCGCTTACCCCCAGCAATAGACAATCGAGCACTGGACGACCTGTCCATCAGAGTGCAGTCCCTGGTAGGGATGTTGGGAGCGCAGAGAGAGAAGGGGAGGCATGAACTTTACGCCAACTCAAATGTGGAAAGGATCTTGGAGAAGCTGCCGCCCGCTCGACAGGAGCGTTTTAGGCGACAGAGAGATCACCGAGACCCGAATGGCCCTGAACCGAACCTCCTCGATCTAGCAGACTTCCTGGCGAGAGAAGTCAGCAGCCTACGGCTAGATACATTCGGACGGAGCACCCCTGGCTCCAGAGAAGGAACCAGACGACTAAATGATGGAAGAAGATCGGTGACTGTGATGCACCAATCGGAGTCAGTACCGAGCAGCAGGAGCCACAGTACCCCCTCCAGAACGGAGAAGTGGAAGATAGTGTGCCCCTACTGTGAGAAAGAACACTGGCTAGCGCAATGTGACTCCTTCCCCAAGCTGAACGCGGAGGAAGCAAGTCAATGGATAAAGTCCAACAAGCGCTGTTTTCGCTGTGCGCGCTCACACATGGCAGCCGAATGCCGCTTAAAGAAAAGGTGCACCAAGTGCGATGGAGCCCATCTGGACATACTTCACGACAGTAACAGACGGCGCCCTTCACCCGCACCATCCAGCAGCAAAGCGAGCGTCATGTACATCGATCCCGCCAGCAGCAGTGGAGCCCGAGTACTCCTAAAAGTAGTGCGTGTGACACTAAGCTACCAGAATAAAGTCCTGGACACTTACGCCGTCCTCGATGACGGGTCAGAGAAGACCCTTCTGCTCGCCTCCGCTGCGGCCCAGCTAGGGCTGCGGGGAAGCAAAACCCAAATGACAATTCGGACAATAAGACGAGATTTGAAGACGATAAAGGGCGAGAATGTCTCATTCTCTATCGCAGCAAGCGGCCAGCCTGAGCGACGGTACCAGATTACAGACGCTTTCACCAGCCAAGAAATAGGACTGTCGCGGTACACATACCCCGTCGCCAAGCTGATGGAGAAATATGCACATCTGCGCAAGTTACCGATCCCGCTCATAGACAATGCTATGCCGACCCTGTTGATAGGCTCCGACCATGCAGACCTCATTGTCCCGATAGACCGGGTTCATACCGGACCCCGAGGCTGTCCTGCAGCAGTCGAGACCCGTTTGGGATGGACTCTCCAAGGCCCGCTCGCCAAATCTCTCAACCGAAGTACAGCCACTAGATGTCTCCACTCCCGAGTCACGGAGGGAGAAACCGCACTCCTGCAACACGTAGAGCGGCTATGGACCTTGGAACAAATGCCCTTTAAGAACGGAAAGAAAGACATTCGCTCTAAAGATGACATTTACGCCATTCACCTCCTCGAGACAGGGACCAAGAGAGTCCCGGTCAACGGCGTGTTGAGATACGCCACGCCACTCCTGCGGCGAGAAGGAATGCCTACTTTCCACGCCAAGACAGACGCCACAGAACGGTACCTGCTGAACACGGAGCGGCGCTTAGCCAAGAACCCCGCCCAAGAGAGTGTATACCGCGCTGAGATTGAGAAGCTCATCACAGCGGGACACGTCACAAAGATGGACATAAAAGAGGCTGACCAGACCACTGAATCGTGGTACGTGCCTCACCACAAGGTCCATCACAACGGTAAAGACCGCATAGTATTTAACTGCAGCTACCAGATCGGATCCCAAAATCTGAATAAAGAGTTACTGCCCGGTCCCACACTCGGCCCCTCCCTACTCAGCGTTCTACTCCGCTTCCGCCAGGAAAAGGTGGCCATCAGCGGGGACATTAAAGGAATGTTCCTGCAGGTGAGATTAGTAGAGGAGGACAAGCCCCTGTTACGGTTCCTATGGAGAGAGAAGCCAGGAGATGAGCACCCAGCCATCTACCAATGGGAAGTCCTCCCCTTCGGAACGACGTGCAGCCCCTGCTGTGCTACATTTGCACTACAGAAACATGTAGCAGAGGACCCAGCAGCGGACGAAGAGGTCCGACACAGCGTAAAGAACAGCTTCTACGTAGACAACTGTCTACAAAGCCTTTCAACCCAGGAAGAAGCCGAGGCTCTCCTGATTAAACTCCGCGCCTCATTGATCAAAGGCGGCTTTGATCTCAGGCAGTGGGCCAGCAGCGATCCGCAAGTACTGCGCAGCCTCTCCTCCGAGGACAAGGCAGCCAGCAGCGAGACCTGGATGGCTACAATCCCGGGAGAAGCCCAGGAGATGACCCTGGGATTGGTGTGGCGATTCAAAACAGATTCGCTTCACTACAGACACAAGCCCCTGACTACGGAGCAGGGAAGGCCGGCGGCGGCGCCGACCACCAGACGGAGTGTGTACACAACACTCGCCCGACAATATGACCCGCTAGGATGTATTCTACCGTACACCACCAGGGCAAAAATGATTGTACGAGCATTGTGGGACAAGGACCAGGGCTGGGACGACCCCATTCCCGCACACCTTGCATCCACCTGGAGAGAGTGGGAGATGGAGCTCCACTCACTCCCAGGCGTTAATATGCGCCGAAGCTACTTCCCACCCACGGTGAGGCCAGAGACATGTAAAATGGACTTACACGTCTTCAGTGACGCCTCAGAGGTCGCATACGGATCAGTAGCCTACTTGCGGGCCCAAGAAAGGGGGGGAGAGATCTACACAGCATTTGTCCTCGCCCGCTCGAGAATAGCCCCACGCAAGCAACAATCTATCCCACGTCTAGAGCTCTGCGCAGCCCTAGCCGGAGCGCACCTAGCCACGCTCATCCAACGTGAGCTCACCATACCGGTGTCTAGAACAATCCTGTGGTCAGATTCCACGACAGTACTCGCCTGGATCAAATCGGACTCATGCAAGTACAAAGTCTTCGTGGGAGTCAGAGTCACCGAGATTCAAGACTTAACCGAAGAGTTAACCGGAGAAACAGAGTGGCGCTACGTTGATACAAAACAGAACCCAGCTGACGTCATCACCCGGGGGATGCCCCTGGATGACCTCACCCGTCGCAATGCCTACAGTGACGGCCCAGCATTCCTAAAGCTCCCGGAAGGAGAGTGGCCCACGCCTATCCCGAGGGAAGCCAGTCAGGAGGAGGCTGAGAATAAGAAGCCTGTGTTCTGTGGATTGAGCACTGTTATCTCCGCAGACCCCAACACACTCCTGATGGGGCGGCTAGATCCTGCATTACCCCAGACAATGTACCGGCCTGAAGAAGCGAACGGCCGACGAATGTGGAGGTACAGCCAAGTATTAGCCGACAAGTTTTGGAGCAGTTTCCTACTGCACTACCTACCGTCTCTACAGACCCGCCAGAAGTGGGTAAAGGAGAGAGACAATTTGACAGAAGGAACAGTCGTCATGATTATTGATCAATCACTGCCCAGAGCTATGTGGCCGGCCGGCCGCGTAAGCAAAGTGATCACCGGTGCCGACGGCAAGGTCCGAGCAGCTGAAGTGCTCGTCCAGGGTCGCACTTACACCCGTCCCGTGGCGAGGCTCATAGAACTGCCCCGACTCCCAGACACAATCGATGATGACCATGACCCTATAACCCTATGACTTTGTGAAGTTGACTGACCCCTACAGCAAACCCTTATGTGTAAATAGACAACGCGATTAATCTGTCTCTGTTTAACTGATTAGGTCTGGGACCAATCAGGGGGTGGCTGTTGTGAAGGGCCAGATTAAACCGAATATATATATTTATTTATATATATATATTTAATTGTATTTGTATATTCTCTAATATTCCTTGATATCCCTTGTATATTCCTTGTACAATATGCATTGAATATCCATTCTAGCCTACTGAACATCCCATAATAGTCTCCATTCTACTATTGGTCGAGACCTTGGTGCCAGGCTGCCATACCCCCAGACCCAGTTCAAACGTACCGCTCAACATGTACGAACAAGTCCTAGTTCCGCGTAGGAATCTGGCTACCGCACCACTAATGGGACTATTTGTTCATAGTGCGTATATATACTGCGCTACTAAAGTAGGACTTCCTTTTCAGTCCAGTTTCTTACCCTCCAATAGAGTCACAGACGTAAAGCCTCCCCGCGACGCCACGTGTGGGAGTAAGGCCAAGTTCGGCTTACCATCGGTATTGAGACATCGTGTATATTAATATTTGAATAGTCATATTTGGCACTATATCGTCGAGTTGGACGTAGTCTATTAAGCTAATAATAGTCTGTTAATATATAGTGCTTCGTGCGGTGAGAATACTACCGTAGTCAGTACCCCATCGTTTCGGGCAGAGAACTGGCTGCTTATCCAGGGTGGTTGACCCCACGTGAAGCTGCACCCGAGGAGCCCCAGAGCCGACGAGCGAGTGGATCTGTATACCGGATTATTCTACCGACGACAGCCCGCCTTCCCAGGCACGGATTATGCTTTGTATACGTTGATTATTCCATGGATAAAGACGCCCGACACTGCCGTGTGTTGGAACCCCCACCCCTGGAGAGGACGCAAGGTGAGGAGACGCTCTGCAAGACGAGGTCGCTTCACGTCTCTCCTCCGTGGACCGGAGGACGCCGGCCCACCTGCTTTCATCTGTGGTCCAAGGATCGCCGGCGCATTGAACGGCACTACAGTGGGTTCACCTGGGATACCCTTGGCCGGATGAGGCAGCCGGATTCTACCCCCCCCCCCTTCCTACTCCTGTCGGCTTACAAGCGACCGGATTAGCCCCCCCCTAGTGTATCCAGTCTATAATCATTCAAGTATCATTGCTGTTATTCCTTAAACTATTCCAGGTCGTATATGTACCACCTGCGCCTTCAGAGATTGGACATTCTCTATTGATATACCGACGAATACTCTTGCCATAAAAGTGCATACTAATTCCCATTCATAAATGTGATTGATTTGATTAAGTGCTTGCTCTACACACCATCGCTGTGTAGAAATAAAGACCTATTTCTAATTCGTACATTTGTGTTGGATCCGTTTCATCTACGTGACAGTGTTCATCATAATATATTTATGCCGAGTACTGGGTGGCCGAATATTAAGTACAAAGGTAGTGGTAGTAAGTATCATATCTAGTAATACAGTCAGGGAATTGTACCCCTCAGTTACAATTGGTCCTTCGAGCCGGAGGGTAATTAGTGTAATATTAATATAGTGTTATTAATATTGAAATGGCCTATGATGAACACTCCACGAAACGATCCTCCTAACCAACGCCCGCAGCGCGAACGACGGCTCCCTCAGTACTTAGAGGCTTACGCTGTCAGTCAACAACCTAGTCTTCTACTAACAGTAAACGCGGTAAAACTAGAAAGTAAAAGTATGTCTAACCCCAACGCCCAGACTACCCCGACCATAGAGGCCCCTACGGGTTCTAATGTAACTGACCAAGTTCACGGTGGGGACCAGTGGGAACCAGACATGACTTCACACCCCGCCAGTACTGAAGAAGTAGTCCCCGATGAGTCCCGGGAGGAATACAACGCTACCGAGAGAGAACTCGGCACGGAAGAAGACGGGGAGAGCACCGTGGAGATAGAGCTCCAAGGCTCCGCAAGGAGTACCCCGAGGGAAGGCTCCCCTATACAACCGCCTTCTCCCAGCGAGGCAGAGAGGACCCTACAGCAGGCCTTCCTCATCAGCCTGAACGCCGCTGCTGAACGCGACCGACTGCAGATCCAGCAGCGGAGCGAAGAAGAGCATATACGTCTAGAAATAAGACGCATTCAGAGAGAAGAGAATGTGGCCCGAGACCGAGCAGACAGCCAGCGAGCAGCTGCTGGTACTCTACGGGACGCAGAGCGCGACAGACAGCAAGCGCAACTAATAGAACAGCTGATCAGACGGACAACACCCTCTCCCTCCGCCAGAGGCTCCAGGAACTCGTCTAGACACACCTCCAGGGCGGCATCCCCTAGCCGAGTAAACAACCCTGAACTTGACCAACAGACGAGGTCTATACCCCCCACAGACCACCTCCCCCCACCGGTCCAAGCGAGACCTAGCAACCGGGAAGGAGCAGCATATCCTGTGGAGAGGCTAAACCAGAGACTACAAGCACTGGATGACCTAACTGAAGACGAAGAGGAAGAGGAGGAGAACCACGCCCGACGACAGCACAGTACTCTACCGGACCAGGAGGTCCGGTACAGCCCAGGCTATACTCCCGCGGAGCTGCGCTACAGACCCCCGACTCTATACCCGGGTGAGCGCGACGCACGACCCGCACCGAGGAACAGCACCTGGACAAGCGGGCCATGGTACACTGCCGGTACCAGCCCATACCAAGGAGCGGGAGGAGACTAGCCTAGGAGGCCTCTCCCCCAACGCTCGCCGATGTATCCACAGTCAGCGTCATATATTGGCACGCCTATGGTACCCGACTTCACCCAAGAGAACCGGGCCCAGTATACAGAACTCCGCATGTGTCTGGAGACCATGTTGGTGGATGTATTGGATGAACGCCATAAATACGCCATCCTACTGAAGCACTTAAAGGTACCCCGCGCACATAATATAGCGCTCGCCTACGCGACTTCCACCACCCCATACACAGCAGCGCTGGTAGCATTGGACCAGAGGTATGGGCGCATATGGGATTACGTGATCCAGGAGATCCGACACATCGACCGCTTACCCCCAGCAATAGACAATCGAGCACTGGACGACCTGTCCATCAGAGTGCAGTCCCTGGTAGGGATGTTGGGAGCGCAGAGAGAGAAGGGGAGGCATGAACTTTACGCCAACTCAAATGTGGAAAGGATCTTGGAGAAGCTGCCGCCCGCTCGACAGGAGCGTTTTAGGCGACAGAGAGATCACCGAGACCCGAATGGCCCCGAACCGAACCTCCTCGATCTAGCAGACTTCCTGGCGAGAGAAGTCAGCAGCCTACGGCTAGATACATTCGGACGGAGCACCCCTGGCTCCAGAGAAGGAACCAGATGACTAAATGATGGAAGAAGATCGGTGACTGTGATGCACCAATCGGAGTCAGTACCGAGCAGCAGGAGCCACAGTACCCCCTCCAGAACGGAGAAGTGGAAGATAGTGTGCCCCTACTGTGAGAAAGAACACTGGCTAGCGCAATGTGACTCCTTCCCCAAGCTGAACGCGGAGGAAGCAAGTCAATGGATAAAGTCCAACAAGCGCTGTTTTCGCTGTGCGCGCTCACACATGGCAGCCGAATGCCGCTTAAAGAAAAGGTGCACCAAGTGCGATGGAGCCCATCTGGACATACTTCACGACAGTAACAGACGGCGCCCTTCACCCGCACCATCCAGCAGCAAAGCGAGCGTCATGTACATCGATCCCGCCAGCAGCAGTGGAGCCTGAGTACTCCTAAAAGTAGTGCGTGTGACACTAAGCTACCAGAATAAAGTCCTGGACACTTACGCCGTCCTCGATGACGGGTCAGAGAAGACCCTTCTGCTCGCCTCCGCTGCGGCCCAGCTAGGGCTGCGGGGAAGCAAAACCCAAATGACAATTCGGACATTAAGACGAGATTTGAAGACGATAAAGGGCGAGAATGTCTCATTCTCTATCGCAGCAAGCGGCCAGCCTGAGCGACGGTACCAGATTACAGACGCTTTCACCAGCCAAGAAATAGGACTGTCGCGGTACACATACCCCGTCGCCAAGCTGATGGAGAAATATGCACATCTGCGCAAGTTACCGATCCCGCTCATAGACAATGCTATGCCGACCCTGTTGATAGGCTCCGACCATGCAGACCTCATTGTCCCGATAGACCGGGTTCATACCGGACCCCGAGGCTGTCCTGCAGCAGTCGAGACCCGTTTGGGATGGACTCTCCAAGGCCCGCTCGCCAAATCTCTCAACCGAAGTACAGCCACTAGATGTCTCCACTCCCGAGTCACGGAGGGAGAAACCGCACTCCTGCAACACGTAGAGCGGCTATGGACCTTGGAACAAATGCCCTTTAAGAACGGAAAGAAAGACATTCGCTCTAAAGATGACATTTACGCCATTCACCTCCTCGAGACAGGGACCAAGAGAGTCCCGGTCAACGGCGTGTTGAGATACGCCACGCCACTCCTGCGGCGAGAAGGAATGCCTACTTTCCACGCCAAGACAGACGCCACAGAACGGTACCTGCTGAACACGGAGCGGCGCTTAGCCAAGAACCCCGCCCAAGAGAGTGTATACCGCGCTGAGATTGAGAAGCTCATCACAGCGGGACACGTCACAAAGATGGACATAAAAGAGGCTGACCAGACCACTGAATCGTGGTACGTGCCTCACCACAAGGTCCATCACAACGGTAAAGACCGCATAGTATTTAACTGCAGCTACCAGATCGGATCCCAAAATCTGAATAAAGAGTTACTGCCCGGTCCCACACTCGGCCCCTCCCTACTCGGCGTTCTACTCCGCTTCCGCCAGGAAAAGGTGGCCATCAGCGGGGACATTAAAGGAATGTTCCTGCAGGTGAGATTAGTAGAGGAGGACAAGCCCCTGTTACGGTTCCTATGGAGAGAGAAGCCAGGAGATGAGCACCCAGCCATCTACCAATGGGAAGTCCTCCCCTTCGGAACGACGTGCAGCCCCTGCTGTGCTACATTTGCACTACAGAAACATGTAGCAGAGGACCCAGCAGCGGACGAAGAGGTCCGACACAGCGTAAAGAACAGCTTCTACGTAGACAACTGTCTACAAAGCCTTTCAACCCAGGAAGAAGCCGAGGCTCTCCTGATTAAATTCCGCGCCTCATTGATCAAAGGCGGCTTTGATCTCAGGCAGTGGGCCAGCAGCGATCCGCAAGTACTGCGCAGCCTCTCCTCCGAGGACAAGGCAGCCAGCAGCGAGACCTGGATGGCTACAATCCCGGGAGAAGCCCAGGAGATGACCCTGGGATTGGTGTGGCGATTCAAAACAGATTCGCTTCACTACAGACACAAGCCCCTGACTACGGAGCAGGGAAGGCCGGCGGCGGCGCCGACCACCAGACGGAGTGTGTACACAACACTCGCCCGACAATATGACCCGCTAGGATGTATTCTACCGTACACCACCAGGGCAAAAATGATTGTACGAGCATTGTGGGACAAGGACCAGGGCTGGGACGACCCCATTCCCGCACACCTTGCATCCACCTGGAGAGAGTGGGAGATGGAGCTCCACTCACTCCCAGGCGTTAATATGCGCCGAAGCTACTTCCCACCCACGGTGAGGCCAGAGACATGTAAAATGGACTTACACGTCTTCAGTGACGCCTCAGAGGTCGCATACGGATCAGTAGCCTACTTGCGGGCCCAAGAAAGGGGGGGAGAGATCTACACAGCATTTGTCCTCGCCCGCTCGAGAATAGCCCCACGCAAGCAACAATCTATCCCACGTCTAGAGCTCTGCGCAGCCCTAGCCGGAGCACACCTAGCCACGCTCATCCAACGTGAGCTCACCATACCGGTGTCTAGAACAATCCTGTGGTCAGATTCCACGACAGTACTCGCCTGGATCAAATCGGACTCATGCAAGTACAAAGTCTTCGTGGGAGTCAGAGTCACCGAGATTCAAGACTTAACCGAAGAGTTAACCGGAGAAACAGAGTGGCGCTACGTTGATACAAAACAGAATCCAGCTGACGTCATCACCCGGGGGATGCCCCTGGATGACCTCACCCGTCGCAATGCCTACAGTGACGGCCCAGCATTCCTAAAGCTCCCGGAAGGAGAGTGGCCCACGCCTATCCCGAGGGAAGCCAGTCAGGAGGAGGCTGAGAATAAGAAGCCTGTGTTCTGTGGATTGAGCACTGTTATCTCCGCAGACCCCAACACACTCCTGATGGGGTGGCTAGATCCTGCATTACCCCAGACAATGTACCGGCCTGAAGAAGCGAACGGCCGACGAATGTGGAGGTACAGCCAAGTATTAGCCGACAAGTTTTGGAGCAGTTTCCTACTGCACTACCTACCGTCTCTACAGACCCGCCAGAAGTGGGTAAAGGAGAGAGACAATTTGACAGAAGGAACAGTCGTCATGATTATTGATCAATCACTGCCCAGAGCTATGTGGCCGGCCGGCCGCGTAAGCAAAGTGATCACCGGTGCCGACGGCAAGGTCCGAGCAGCTGAAGTGCTCGTCCAGGGTCGCACTTACACCCGTCCCGTGGCGAGGCTCATAGAACTGCCCCGACTCCCAGACACAATCGATGATGACCATGACCCTATAACCCTATGACTTTGTGAAGTTGACTGACCCCTACAGCAAACCCTTATGTGTAAATAGACAACGCGATTAATCTGTCTCTGTTTAACTGATTAGGTCTGGGACCAATCAGGGGGTGGCTGTTGTGAAGGGCCAGATTAAACCGAATATATATATTTATTTATATATATATATTTAATTGTATTTGTATATTCTCTAATATTCCTTGATATCCCTTGTATATTCCTTGTACAATATGCATTGAATATCCATTCTAGCCTACTGAACATCCCATAATAGTCTCCATTCTACTATTGGTCGAGACCTTGGTGCCAGGCTGCCATACCCCCAGACCCAGTTCAAACGTACCGCTCAACATGTACGAACAAGTCCTAGTTCCGCGTAGGAATCTGGCTACCGCACCACTAATGGGACTATTTGTTCATAGTGCGTATATATACTGCGCTACTAAAGTAGGACTTCCTTTTCAGTCCAGTTTCTTACCCTCCAATAGAGTCACAGACGTAAAGCCTCCCCGCGACGCCACGTGTGGGAGTAAGGCCAAGTTCGGCTTACCATCGGTATTGAGACATCGTGTATATTAATATTTGAATAGTCATATTTGGCACTATATCGTCGAGTTGGACGTAGTCTATTAAGCTAATAATAGTCTGTTAATATATAGTGCTTCGTGCGGTGAGAATACTACCGTAGTCAGTACCCCATCGTTTCGGGCAGAGAACTGGCTGCTTATCCAGGGTGGTTGACCCCACGTGAAGCTGCACCCGAGGAGCCCCAGAGCCGACGAGCGAGTGGACCTGTATACCGGATTATTCTACCGACGACAGCCCGCCTTCCCAGGCACGGATTATGCTTTGTATACGTTGATTATTCCATGGATAAAGACCCCCGACACTGCCGTGTGTTGGAACCCCCACCCCTGGAGAGGACGCAAGGTGAGGAGACGCTCTGCAAGACGAGGTCGCTTCACGTCTCTCCTCCGTGGACCGGAGGACGCCGGCCCACAAAGAGTCCACCTGCTTTCATCTGTGGTCCAAGGATCGCCGGCGCATTGAACGGCACTACAGTGGGTTCACCTGGGATACCCTTGGCCGGATGAGGCAGCCGGATTCTACCCCCCCCCCCTTCCTACTCCTGTCGGCTTACAAGCGACCGGATTAGCCCCCCCCTAGTGTATCCAGTCTATAATCATTCAAGTATCATTGCTGTTATTCCTTAAACTATTCCAGGTCGTATATGTACCACCTGCGCCTTCAGAGATTGGACATTCTCTATTGATATACCGACGAATACTCTTGCCATAAAAGTGCATACTAATTCCCATTCATAAATGTGATTGATTTGATTAAGTGCTTGCTCTACACACCATCGCTGTGTAGAAATAAAGACCTATTTCTAATTCGTACATTTGTGTTGGATCCGTTTCATCTACGTGACAGTGTTCATCATAATATATTTATGCCGAGTACTGGGTGGCCGAATATTAAGTACAAAGGTAGTGGTAGTAAGTATCATATCTAGTAATACAGTCAGGGAATTGTACCCCTCAGTTACAACAACACCTTGTCTTATAGGGACCGCTACCTTATCATTTAACACAACACCTTATCTTATAGGGACCACTACCTTATCATTTAACACAACACCTTGTCTTATAGGGACCACTACCTTATCATTTAACACAATACCTTGTCTTATAGGGACCGCTACCTTATCATTTAACACAACACCTTGTCTTATAGGGACCGCTACCTTATCATTTAACACAACACCTTGTCTTATAGGGACCGCTACCTTATCATTTAACACAACACCTTGTCTTATAGGGACCGCTACCTTATCATTTAACACAATACCTTGTCTTATAGGGACCGCTACCTTATCATTTAACACAACACCTTGTCTTATAGGGACCGCTACCTTATCATTTAACACAACACCTTGTCTTATAGGGACCGCTACCTTATCATTTAACACAATACCTTGTCTTATAGGGACCGCTACCTTATCATTTAACACAACACCTTGTCTTATAGGGACCGCTACCTTATCATTTAACACAACACCTTGTCTTATAGGGACCGCTACCTTATCATTTAACACAACACCTTGTCTTATAGGGACCGCTACCTTATCATTTTAACACAACACCTTGTCTTATAGGGACCACTACCTTATCATTTAACACAACACCTTGTCTTATAGGGACCGCTACCTTATCATTTAACACAACACCTTGTCTTATAGGGACTGCTACCTTATCATTTAACACAACACCTTGTCTTATAGGGACTGCTACCTTATCATTTAACACAATACCTTGTCTTATAGGGACCGCTACCTTATCATTTAACACAACACCTTGTCTTATAGGGACCGCTACCTTATCATTTAACACAACACCTTGTCTTATAGGGACCGCTACCTTATCATTTAACACAACGCCTTGTCTTATAGGGACCGCTACCTTATCATTTAACACAACACCTTGTCTTATAGGGACCGCTACCTTATCATTTAACACAATACCTTGTCTTATAGGGACTGCTACCTTATCATTTAACACAACACCTTGTCTTATAGGGACCACTACCTTATCATTT
>NC_140166.1:34631305-34674580 GCF_963971535.1 Notolepis coatsorum
GACAAACGAGAAGAGATAAGAGCAAGGATAAAGTGGGAGGAGGAACTTAATCTACAAATATCAGATGAGTGGCAATAAATAGTAGAGTAGACAGTTTTATTGTCATTGTACAATACAGTGGAGCGAAATTAGTTTGTGCAGCACCTAAAAAACGATACCTACACACACACACACACACACACACACACACACACACACACACACACACACACACACACACACACACACACACACACACACACACACACACACACACACACACACACACACACACACACACACACACACACACACACACACTCACACACACACACACACACACACTACCATACATACATTAGTGTACCCATACTCACTAGCACACTAGCACACCACACATTCATGTACCCACGTCCCACACATACCCTCTGCTACACGTGCACTTATTCACAAGAACATTAGAATTCTTTTTTTAAAGCATTGCAAAACATCGGCGGAAAATATTGCACCTTAGAGAATGACATTATTGCACATGGCCCAACATCTGTCATATTGCACATACATGTATATATTATAGTGAGGTAGATGTGTTGTTTTTTATTGTAAACTTTTAATATAAGTAAAAATAATATTCTATATTGTAATATACTAAATTATGTAAATTCTAGTAATATTAATGGAAGAACAAATACAAATGTAAGGGGGTAGGGATCAATAAGCTAAGCTTCCCTATACTCCTTTTTTTGGACATGTCTGCCAACCAAACACATTGCTCTTTTGTTTATAATTCCTGTTTTTTCTTTGTTCTTTTTTTTAAATGTTTTTTTTCTTTAAGGATTTTTTTTCTTTGTTGTTATGATTGTTTGGTCTGACGGATCAAGACACTGTGAGTTGGTTGAAGAAATAAGAAGAATAACATGTCCAAGAAATAAACTTTTCATTCATTCATTCATTCATTCATTCATTCATTCATTCATTCATTCATTCATTCATTCATTCATTCATGTGGTGGCAATATGGGGGGGGGGGGGGGGGTGATTGTTCAGTTCAGTGATGGCTCTCGGGAAGAAGCTGTTCTGCAGCCTGGAGGTGCGGAGCTTTGAAGGTCCTGTATCGCCTCCCAGATGGCAACATGGAGAAGAGGTGGTGAGAGGGGTGCGTTCCATCCTTCAGGATGCTGCTATAGCTCTGCGGAGGCAGCGCGTCCTGAAGATGGCATCCAGTGTGGGCAGGGGGAGGCCAATGATTTTTTGGGAGGTGTTTATTACTCTCTGGAGGGATTTCCTTTCGGTTTCTGTGCAGTTTTTGCGTACCATGCTGTGATGGAGTATGTTAAGATGCTCTCAGTAGAGCAGTGGTAGAAGTACCATGCTGTGATGGAGTATGTTAAGATGCTCTCAGTAGAGCAGTGGTAGAAGTACCATGCTGTGATGGAGTATGTTAATATGCTCTCAGTAGAGCAGTGGTAGAAGTACCATGCTGTGATGGAGTATGTTAAGATGCTCTCAGTAGAGCAGTGGTAGAAGTACCATGCTGTGATGGAGTATGTTAAGATGCTCTCAGTAGAGCAGTGGTAGAAGTACCATGCTGTGATGGAGTATGTTAAGATGCTCTCAGTAGAGCAGTGGTAGAAGTACCGTGCTGTGATGGAGGATGTTAAGATGCTCTCAGTAGAGCAGTGGTAGAAGTACCGTGCTGTGATGGAGGATGTTAAGATGCTCTCAGTAGAGCAGTGGTAGAAGTACCGTGCTGTGATGGAGGATGTTAAGATGCTCTCAGTAGAGCAGTGGTAGAAGTACCGTGCTGTGATGGAGTATGTTAAGATGCTCTCAGTAGAGCAGTGGTAGAAGTACCATGCTGTGATGGAGTATGTTAATATGCTCTCAGTAGAGCAGTGGTAGAAGTACCATGCTGTGATGGAGGATGTTAAGATGCTCTCAGTAGAGCAGTGGTAGAAGTACCATGCTGTGATGGAGTATGTTAATATGCTCTCAGTAGAGCAGTGGTAGAAGTACCATGCTGTGATGGAGGATGTTAAGATGCTCTCAGTAGAGCAGTGGTAGAAGTACCGTGCTGTGATGGAGTATGTTAAGATGCTTTCAGTAGAGCAGTGGTAGAAGGCCTTAAGCAGCTCAGCAGTTTTTTCTTTAAGTGTCCTTAAAAAATAGAGCTGCTCTTGGACCTTTTTTCTTTTACCAGTGATGGAGTTGGCGGTCCATTTGAGGTCCTCTGTGATGTGGGTCCCTAGGAACTCTCTCCACTTCCTCTCCTGCGATGGTTAGGGGGGGGGGAGCCACCCTGGGTCTCCTGAAGTCAATGAGAGACAAAAAATGCTCTGAACTTCATAAAAGTCAGACAAAGCTTTCCAAAAGCTCAAACAGTGAACTCCAAGCCCACGTGATTGAACAAAAAATTCAAAGAAACAGACTAAGAAATGACATAAACACCATGATCAAAATCGCAAAAAGAAATTTCATCAACGACAAAACCGAGGAAAACAAAAACAAACCCCGCAAACTTTGGAAATTACTCAATAATCAACTAGGCTGCAGTAAAAAACTTAAAACCAGATTCTCAAACATAAACATAAAGACGGACAACACGCTCATCACAAACAAGCTGGATGTAGCCAATTACTTAAACATCTTCTTCACAAACATAGCCACAACACTGGTAAACAAACTACCCTCCCACTCAGGGCATTATGGGGTAGAACACATAGTAGCATACTACAAAAACCTAGGGGTCCACAAAGACGACTTCAAACTTGAAATGGTAACAACCGATGAGGTACTCAAAAAATTGAGCGCCCTCCAACCTAACAAGGCCACTGGCCATGACAACATCCCCTCCAAATTCCTCAGAGACTCAGCAGCCACCATCACCCCAGTCATCACACACATAATAAACCTCTCTATAAAACAGGGACACGTCCCCAAGGACTTCAGAATTGTGAGAGTGACCACTCTGCACAAAAAGGGCAGAAAATTAGACCCAGGCAACTACCGCCCTGTTTCTATTCTTACCTCCATTTCGAAAGTCATGGAGAAAATAGTCTACGAACAGGTCGAAAAGTACCTGGCGGAAAAAAATCGAATCTACGAATTCCAATCTGGCTTCAGAACGTCCCACTCCACTGACACATGCCTCCTCTATTTGAACGACCACATCAAACAAGAGGTGGACACGGGCAAATACTGCGGCATGGTCATGCTGGACCTACAAAAGGCCTTCGACACTGTCAATCACTCCATTCTGATTGACAAGCTAAAAGCAATTGGTTTTGATTGAGCTTTTTTTGATTGAGTTTTCAGTGAGCTGGATGCAATCCTACCTGGAGGGGAGAGAACAGATGGTAGAGGTAAACTGTACTCTATCCCCCCCCCTCACAGTGAGCTGTGGTGTTCCACAAGGAAGCATACTAGGACCGCTACTCTTCCTAATTTATGCAAATGACATGTCGTCAGCCTGTGACTGCAACTTGTTCCTGTTTGCGGACGACTCAGCCCTGCTGGTCTCTGACAAGAACAAGGTGCAGGTTGAAAAAACCCTCAGCTCGGAACTAGGCAAGATCTGCATATGGCTCGCTGATAACAAACTATCATTACACATGGGCAAAACAGAGTCCATTCTCTTCGGTTCAAATAACAAACTAAACTATATTGAGCCGTACTGTATTGTACCCATTCTGCAATCTGTTAAATAAAGTTTTCATTCATTCATTCATTCATCCATCCATTCATTCATTCATTCATTCATTCATTCATTCATTCATTCATTCATTCATTCATTCATTCATTCATTCATTCATTCATTCATTCATCTCTTTTGTTTTTTTAATGTTTAGTGTGAGATTGTTGTCCGTGCACCATCTTGTGGACTTCATCTCTGTAGGCAGTCTCATCGTTGTTGAAGATTCATCCTACCACTGTTGTGTCATCTGCAAACTTGACTAAAAGTGTTTGAGGGGTGCATGGAAATACAGTCATGTGTATGTAGTGAGTAGAGCAGCGGACGCAGCACGCATCCTTGAGGTGCGCCAGTGCTGAGGGACAAGCTGGAGGAGAGATGGGAGCCGAGGCTGACTGTTTGTGGGCGTAATTAATCGTTCCAACATCAGTAGGCTTCTATTATTCTAATGACTTGTTTTATTAGGAAATCGTGGATGTAATAGTGTGATAGTGTGATAGTGTAATAGTGTGATAGTGTGATAGTGTGATAGTGTAATAGTGTGATAGTGTGATAGTGTGATAGTGTGATAATGTAATAGTGTAATAGTGTGATAGTGTGATAGTGTAATAAATAATGTAATAGTGTGATAGTGTAATAGTGCAATAGTGTAATAGTGTGATAGTGTGATAGTGTAATAGTGTAATAATGTAATAGTGTGATAGTGTAATAGTGTAATAGTGTAATAGTGTGATAGTGTGATAGTGTAATAGTGTAATAGAGTGATAGTGTAATAGTGTAATAGTGTGATAGTGTGATAGTGTAATAGTGTAATAGAGTGATAGTGTAATAGTGTAATAGTGTGATAGTGTGATAGTGTAATAGTGTGATAGTGTGATAGTGTAATAATGTAATAGTGTGATAGTGTAATAGTGCAATAGTGTAATAGTCTGATAGTGTGATAGTGTAATAGTGTAATATAGTGATAGTGTAATAGTGTAATAGTGTAATAGTGCAATAGTGTAATAGTGTAATCATGTAATAGAGTGATAGTGTGATAGTATAATAATGTAATAGTGTGATAGTGTAATAGTGTAATAGTGTGATAGTGTGATGGTGTGATAGTATAATAATGTAATAGTGTGATAGTATAATTGTGTAATAGTGTGATAGTGTGATAGTGTGGTAATAATGTGTAATGGAGTAATAGGAATAGTGTGGGGAGATCTGCTTTCATTGGTCTATGTTTGCCCCAACTTCTACACCTAAGCCCCACCTAACGTGTAGGTTACTGTCTGTCAGCTGTCTGTAGGCTAGTGACTAGGTTACTGTGTGTCAGCTGTCTGTAGGCTAGTGACTAGGTTACTGTGTGTCAGCTGTCTGTAGGCTAGTGACTAGGTTACTGTGTGTCAGCTGTCTGTAGGCTAGTGACTAGGTTACTGTCTGTCAGCTGTCTGTAGGCTAGTGACTAGGTTACTGTGTGTCAGCTGTCTGTAGGCTAGTGACTAGGTTACTGTGTGTCAGCTGTCTGTAGGCTAGTGACTAGGTTACTGTCTGTCAGCTGTCTGTAGGCTAGTGACTAGGTTACTGTGTGTCAGCTGTCTGTAGGCTAGTGACTAGGTTACTGTCTGTCAGCTGTCTGTAGGCTAGTGACTAGGTTACTGTGTGTCAGCTGTCTGTAGGCTAGTGACTAGGTTACTGTGTGTCAGCTGTCTGTAGGCTAGTGACTAGGTTACTGTGTGTCAGCTGTCTGTAGGCTAGTGACTAGGTTACTGTGTGTCAGCTGTCTGTAGGCTAGTGACTAGGTTACTGTGTGTCAGCTGTCTGTAGACTAGTGACTAGGTTACTGTCTGTCAGCTGTCTGTAGACTAGTGACTAGGTTACTGTCTCTCATCTGTCTGTAGGCTAGTGACTAGGTTACTGTGTGTCAGCTGTCTGTAGGCTAGTGACTAGGTTACTGTGTGTCAGCTGTCTGTAGGCTAGTGACTAGGTTACTGTGTGTCAGCTGTCTGTAGGCTAGTGACTAGGTTACTGTGTGTCAGCTGTCTGTAGGCTAGTGACTAGGTTACTGTCTGTCAGCTGTCTGTAGGCTAGTGACTAGGTTACTGTCTGTCAGCTGTCTGTAGACTAGTGACTAGGTTACTGTCTCTCATCTGTCTGTAGACTAGTGACTAGGTTACTGTCTCTCATCTGTCTGTAGGCTAGTGACTAGGTTACTGTGTGTCAGCTGTCTGTAGGCTAGTGACTAGGTTACTGTGTGTCAGCTGTCTGTAGGCTAGTGACTAGGTTACTGTGTGTCAGCTGTCTGTAGACTAGTGACTAGGTTACTGTGTGTCAGCTGTCTGTAGGCTAGTGACTAGGTTACTGTCTCTCATCTGTCTGTAGGCTAGTGACTAGGTTACTGTGTGTCAGCTGTCTGTAGGCTAGTGACTAGGTTACTGTGTGTCAGCTGTCTGTAGGCTAGTGACTAGGTTACTGTGTGTCAGCTGTCTGTAGGCTAGTGACTAGGTTACTGTGTGTCAGCTGTCTGTAGGCTAGTGACTAGGTTACTGTGTGTCAGCTGTCTGTAGGCTAGTGACTAGGTTACTGTGTGTCAGCTGTCTGTAGGCTAGTGACTAGGTTACTGTGTGTCAGCTGTCTGTAGGCTAGTGACTAGGTTACTGTGTGTCAGCTGTCTGTAGACTAGTGACTAGGTTACTGTCTCTCATCTGTCTGTAGGCTAGTGACTAGGTTACTGTGTGTCAGCTGTCTGTAGGCTAGTGACTAGGTTACTGTCTGTCAGCTGTCTGTAGGCTAGTGACTAGGTTACTGTCTGTCAGCTGTCTGTAGGCTAGTGACTAGGTTACTGTCTGTCAGCTGTCTGTAGGCTAGTGACTAGGTTACTGTGTGTCAGCTGTCTGTAGGCTAGTGACTAGGTTACTGTCTCTCATCTGTCTGTAGGCTAGTGACTAGGTTACTGTCTGTCAGCTGTCTGTAGGCTAGTGACTAGGTTACTGTCTGTCAGCTGTCTGTAGGCTAGTGACTAGGTTACTGTCTCTCATCTGTCTGTAGGCTAGTGACTAGGTTACTGTGTGTCAGCTGTCTGTAGGCTAGTGACTAGGTTACTGTGTGTCAGCTGTCTGTAGGCTAGTGACTAGGTTACTGTGTGTCAGCTGTCTGTAGGCTAGTGACTAGGTTACTGTGTGTCAGCTGTCTGTAGGCTAGTGACTAGGTTACTGTGTGTCAGCTGTCTGTAGGCTAGTGACTAGGTTACTGTGTGTCAGCTGTCTGTAGGCTAGTGACTAGGTTACTGTCTCTCATCTGTCTGTAGGCTAGTGACTAGGTTACTGTCTGTCAGCTGTCTGTAGGCTAGTGACTAGGTTACTGTGTGTCAGCTGTCTGTAGGCTAGTGACTAGGTTACTGTGTGTCAGCTGTCTGTAGGCTAGTGACTAGGTTACTGTCTGTCAGCTGTCTGTAGGCTAGTGACTAGGTTACTGTGTGTCAGCTGTCTGTAGGCTAGTGACTAGGTTACTGTCTGTCAGCTGTCTGTAGGCTAGTGACTAGGTTACTGTCTCTCATCTGTCTGTAGGCTAGTGACTAGGTTACTGTCTGTCAGCTGTCTGTAGGCTAGTGACTAGGTTACTGTCTGTCAGCTGTCTGTAGACTAGTGACTAGGTTACTGTGTGTCAGCTGTCTGTAGGCTAGTGACTAGGTTACTGTGTGTCAGCTGTCTGTAGGCTAGTGACTAGGTTACTGTGTGTCAGCTGTCTGTAGGCTAGTGACTAGGTTACTGTCTGTCAGCTGTCTGTAGGCTAGTGACTAGGTTACTGTGTGTCAGCTGTCTGTAGGCTAGTGACTAGGTTACTGTGTGTCAGCTGTCTGTAGACTAGTGACTAGGTTACTGTGTGTCAGCTGTCTGTAGGCTAGTGACTAGGTTACTGTGTGTCAGCTGTCTGTAGGCTAGTGACTAGGTTACTGTGTGTCAGCTGTCTGTAGGCTAGTGACTAGGTTAATGTGTGTCAGCTGTCTGTAGGCTAGTGACTAGGTTACTGTGTGTCAGCTGTCTGTAGGCTAGTGACTAGGTTACTGTGTGTCAGCTGTCTGTAGGCTAGTGACTAGGTTGCTGTCTCTCATCTGTCTGTAGGCTAGTGACTAGGTTACTGTGTGTCAGCTGTCTGTAGACTAGTGACTAGGTTACTGTGTGTCAGCTGTCTGTAGGCTAGTGACTAGGTTACTGTCTGTCAGCTGTCTGTAGGCTAGTGACTAGGTTACTGTGTGTCAGCTGTCTGTAGGCTAGTGACTAGGTTACTGTCTGTCAGCTGTCTGTAGGCTAGTGACTAGGTTACTGTCTGTCAGCTGTCTGTAGGCTAGTGACTAGGTTACTGTGTGTCAGCTGTCTGTAGGCTAGTGACTAGGTTACTGTGTGTCAGCTGTCTGTAGGCTAGTGACTAGGTTACTGTGTGTCAGCTGTCTGTAGGCTAGTGACTAGGTTACTGTGTGTCAGCTGTCTGTAGGCTAGTGACTAGGTTACTGTCTCTCATCTGTCTGTAGGCTAGTGACTAGGTTACTGTGTGTCAGCTGTCTGTAGGCTAGTGACTAGGTTACTGTCTCTCATCTGTCTGTAGGCTAGTGACTAGGTTACTGTGTGTCAGCTGTCTGTAGGCTAGTGACTAGGTTACTGTCTCTCATCTGTCTGTAGGCTAGTGACTAGGTTACTGTGTGTCAGCTGTCTGTAGGCTAGTGACTAGGTTACTGTGTGTCAGCTGTCTGTAGGCTAGTGACTAGGTTACTGTCTGTCAGCTGTCTGTAGGCTAGTGACTAGGTTACTGTGTGTCAGCTGTCTGTAGGCTAGTGACTAGGTTACTGTGTGTCAGCTGTCTGTAGGCTAGTGACTAGGTTACTGTGTGTCAGCTGTCTGTAGGCTAGTGACTAGGTTACTGTGTGTCAGCTGTCTGTAGGCTAGTGACTAGGTTACTGTCTGTCAGCTGTCTGTAGGCTAGTGACTAGGTTACTGTGTGTCAGCTGTCTGTAGGCTAGTGACTAGGTTACTGTGTGTCAGCTGTCTGTAGGCTAGTGACTAGGTTACTGTCTGTCAGCTGTCTGTAGGCTAGTGACTAGGTTACTGTCTGTCAGCTGTCTGTATTGATTGATTGATTGAAAAGTTTATTAACAGATTGCAGAATGGGTACAGTACAGTACATCTCAATACATACAATTGTTAAGGGGATGCAGACCAGAGAAAGACTTTCGTCTTGTTTCCACCAGGGTCCCCCATTTTCAATTCATCATAACATATATGACATACATGACATACAGATAGACAGTACTGCTACATCTATACATTTATGACATATCAGATTTGCAAATGCAGTACTGTTTGTGATACAAAAGTGTCCAGAAAAGGAGTGTATATACATTTGGCGTAGAAACTGTACATTGGAGGAGTTGGTGGGGTGGGGTTGGGGGGTTGGGTGAGGGCTGTACATTGGAGGTGGGGGGGGGGGGGGGGGGGGGGGGGGGGTTGGGTAGGGGACACATACACATTTTACACTGTACATTGGAATGTTGACAAAGCCTTACTTGGTCATTTACTGTACAACTAGGTTAGGACATTTGTAGGGGCCAGTTTCGAATTGCAGTCTCACGTAGGGTTTTTTTGAGAGTGTTTTGAAGGTGGGGTAGTGATTCACATTCCTTTACAGCTTTAGGCAGGGCGTTCCACATTGATGTGGCATAATTGCGAAACGTGTTTAGTCCCTTGTTTGAGCCGAATCTGGGTTTTACATGATTTGTGGAGCTCCCTCTGGTGTTGTGATCGTGGTATTCACTGACCTTTGGGAAGTATTTTGACATGTACATGGGTACCTTGGTCGCGTAGTGTATCTTGTAGACCAGGCCCATTGCAAGTTGCTGTACTCTGTCGTCTACTCTAAGCCATCCTAGGTTGTCAAAGTGGGCAGGGGTGAGGTGGGTTCTAGGAGTCAGGTCAAGTAGTAGTCTGACTAGCTTGTTTTGAGATGTTTGTAATTTGTTTTTTAGTGCCTTTGAGGTGCTTTGGTACCATGAGGTGCAAGCATAGTCGTAGTACCCTTGAATGAGTGCTCCTGCTAGAGTCTTCAGGGTATTCTTGTTTACCAGAGAGGAGATCCGGTACAAGAATCGCGTTCGTTGGTTGACTTTTTTTATTACATTGGATGCCATTTTGTCACAGGAAAGATTAGCCTCTAGGATGGAACCCAGGTAGGTAATTTCATCTTTCCTTGTGACAATATTGTCACCCACTGTAACCGAGAAGCCGTCAGTCTTGCTGAGTTTGTTATTTGAACCGAAGAGAATGGACTCTGTTTTGCCCATGTGTAATGATAGTTTGTTGTCGGCGAGCCATATGCAGATTTTGCCTAGTTCCGAGCTGAGGGCTTTTTCAACCTGTAACTTGTTCTTGTCAGAGACCAGCAGGGCTGAGTCGTCCGCAAACAGGAACAAGTTGCAGTCACAAGCTGACGACATGTCATTTGCATAAATGTAGGCTAGTGACTAGGTTACTGTGTGTCAGCTGTCTGTAGGCTAGTGACTAGGTTACTGTGTGTCAGCTGTCTGTAGGCTAGTGACTAGGTTACTGTGTGTCAGCTGTCTGTAGGCTAGTGACTAGGTTACTGTGTGTCAGCTGTCTGTAGACTAGTGACTAGGTTACTGTGTGTCAGCTGTCTGTAGGCTAGTGACTAGGTTACTGTCTCTCATCTGTCTGTAGGCTAGTGACTAGGTTACTGTCTGTCAGCTGTCTGTAGACTATAGGTTACTGTGTGTCAGCTGTCTGTAGACTAGTGACTAGGTTACTGTGTGTCAGCTGTCCTTGGGAGGCTAGTGACTTGTCAACACAGTTGGGCTTTTCTTCTTTCCTGCAGACAGTGGATGATCTCTGTGCATGTTGTCCGAGTGTGTGTGGATACTGTAAATTATAATTAATAGTAATAGATGGCCTCTGCATTTGTTACATATTATAGGCGTGTTTGTCTTTGTAGAAAGAGAGAGAGAATAAATGTGTAGCTATCGCCTGGTGGAGATTTGCGCTCTACTGAGTGCACCTTTCTACATCAGTCTGTCATTCAGTCATGGTTCGCCACTCTGCCCCTAGTGGCGGCTCACAGTCATGGTTCGCCACTCTGCCCCTAGTGGCGGCTCACTGTGTGTCCTTGTTCTCACAGTGAGGTGAAGCCAGACGAGCTGCTCCGACAGACTGGCTGGGTAACAGCTGTGACCTGCACGGTACATGTGTATAAATGATGGGGAAATCAGCCAGCCGGCCGTTAATGATTAAAGGTGACATGTACTATAAATGTCATTTTTCAGTCTCTAGCATTGTATTATAGTAATAGGAGTTTGTATCAATGTGTTTTAGTGTCTAAATACCATATTGGCGGATTGCTCTGATTCAGCTCAGCCCCTTTCCTCCTCCAGTAAATCAGGCCATTTTGATTTGAACGACTGAATCACGTCATTCGGACGCTGGGTAGCGCACAGTGATGCGATTGGTTCTGTGGTTGGAGCTAATGCCCGCCCCCATTCTACCTAGACTAGACAGCGAGTGGAAGCCACTTCCTCATGCTGCGAGGCGGATTGGGGCCCGACGCCTCTGCGTGCGCTCTGGAGGGAGAGAGGGAGAGAGAGATGGAGAGAGAGGGAGCACTTGGGGGGGGGGGGGGACCTGCTGCGCGGCACACAGGAGAGGGGAGGAAGGGAGGCCCACAAGCTGCCGCGGCGGGTCTCTCTCTCCCTCTCTCCCTCCAGAAGCTCTCTCTCTCTCTCTCTCTCTCTCTCTCTCTCTCCCACCCCCCCCCCTCTCTCTCTCTCTCTCTCTCTCTCTCTCTCTCCCTCCGGAGTGTGTGCAGAGGTGTCGGGTTTCGCTCTGGAAGAAGCTCTCTCTCTCTCTCTCTCTCTCTCTCCTCCCACCCCCCCTCTCTCTCTCTCTCTCTCTCTCTCTCTCTCTCTCTCCACCCCCCTCTCTCTCTCTCTCTCTCTCTCTCTCTCTCTCTATCTCTCTCTGTCTACCAGTCGCTGTGTGGGCTGACTGTCACTCAAAGTGCTTATGGGCGGAGCCAGGCCATAACAGCCTGAAATCTTGAGGCTGGAAAATGATGGTTTTGAGTACTTGATTAGAAATATAAAACAATGCATTTTTTTGAAAATAAACCTTACAGATGTCTTCAATAGACTAACAGGAATTGTGTAAAGTTGCCCAAATAGTGCTAGGAATAGCAGTACATGTCCCCTTTAACTCTCCTGGATGGATTCATCAGACTTGGATAATGAACCTCCCTGTTCTGCTCCGTTGGTATTCTCTCTCAGCTGTTAAATCAACAGCTACAAAAAGGAGTAGGAGGAGGATTCTTTTTTTAGTTTTTTTAACAAGTTGAAATGTTTTGTGTTTTTCCTTACCTTGTTGTGTGTTTAGATCATCATGCAGAACATAAACAATAGGTCAGATATCTCAAGATATAAATGTTCTAGCTATATGTTTCTGAGTGTATACAATATCAAGATTCTGTGCCTCAGATGTAGAACCATATAACAATGTTTTACGTTGTCAGGGGAACACGTTTTCAAACGTTATCTAACTATGGTAAGTGAGTGTGTTGTCTTCATTCATAGTTAAAGACAGTAAAGGTTGAGTACTTTATTATCTAAATATGGTAAGTTAGAGTGTTGTGTTCACTCATAGTGTACGTTTATTGTACTTATGTTATGCCTATTCTTATGTCTGCACTTTCTACATTGCACTACTTTTATTGTCTTTTATACCTATTCTTATGTCTGCACTTTGAGCTGCAATCCATGTATGAAAGGTTCTATATAAATAAAGTTATTATTATTATTATTATTATTATTATTATTATTATTATTATTATTATTATTATTATTATTATTATTATTATTATTATTATTATTATTATTATTATTATTATTATTATTATTATTATTATTATTATTATTATTATTATTATTATTATTATTATTATTATTATTTGTCTGATTACGTCACCTTGTTATCTTGTGGTGTTTCTGGTTATGTCTCACTCACATCACACACTACCATCACACACATCACATCACACACTACCAGTTATGTCTCACTCACATCACACACTACCATCACACACATCACATCACACACTACATTACATTTTTACATTTAGTCATTTAGCTGACGCTTTTATCCAAAGCGACTTACAAGTTCTGTACGACAAGCCATCAGGAAGGGCACAACTCTATCAGCTGAGCAACAATGTTCATCAAAGTGTTGAGTGCTACAGTGTAGGTTAGTTTATTAGGACAAGTGCATGACAGTACGGTTAGTTAGGGTTAGATTTTTTTTTTTTTTTTTTTTTTTTTTTTTTTAATTCAGATAATGGTTGAAGAAGTGCGTCTTTAGTCGACGGCGAAAGATTGGACGTGATTCGGCTGTCCTAACTGGGGTGGGTAGTTCATTCCACCATTGTGGGGCAAGGACTGAGAATAGGCGACTTCTCTTTGATGACCCTCCCGGAGCTTGGATAGGAGTAGGTCTGAGGCGGCCAGAAGATGCAGAGCGTAGGGGTCTTGAGGGTGTGTAGTTAGAGACCATTGACCGGAGGTAGGCGGGAGCGGTTCCCTTTGCCGCACGGTATGCTAGGTCGAGGGCCTTGAAGCGGATTCGTGCAGCAATGGGGAGCCAGTGCAGGTCCCTAAGAAGTGGGGTGACATGGGCCGACTTCGGTAGGTTTGAGATCAGGCGGGCCGCTGCGTTCTGAATGAGTTGAAGAGGCTTAGTGGCAGTGGCCGGGAGGCCAGCGAGCAGTGCATTGCAGTAGTCGAGGCGGGAGATGACTGTTGATTGGACGAGGAGTTGGGTGGCTTCTTTTGTCAGGAAGGGGCGTATCCTTCTGACGTTGCTCAGGAGGAATCGGCAGGTTCTGGTCGTCGCTGCGATGTGAGCAGAGAAGTTCAACTGGTCGTCGAGGACAACACCAAGGTTCTTGGCGGTCGGGGACGCAGTCACAGCTGCATTCTCGACTGTGATTGAAAGGTCGGTTAGGGGGGAGGATTTGGCCGGCAGGTGGAGCAATTCTGTTTTGCTTAGGTTCAGTTTGAGGTGGTTGGACGTCATCCAGGCTGAGATGTCGGACAGACAGGCCGAGATCCGCACAGAGACGTGGATATCTGAGGGAGGGAAGGAGAGGAAGAGTTGAGTATCGTCGGCATAACAATGGTAGGAGAAGCCATGAGACGTGATAATGTTACCCAGTGATTTAGTGTAGAGGGAGAAGAGAAGGGGTCCTAAAACCGAGCCCTGGGGGACACCCGTCCGCAGGGGGCGGGTGGCCGACAGGGTCCCTCTCCATGACACTTGGTAGGAGCGGTCATTGAGGTATGATGACAGCCATGTCAGCGCAGAGCCAGCCACTCCCATTCCTGCGAGGGCCGCAAGGAGGATCTGGTGGTTGACTGTGTCGAAGGCTGCAGATAGATCTAGGAGAATCAGGACAGAGGAGAGGCCTTTCGCTTTTGCTAAGTGAAGTGCCTCTGTGACCGCAATGAGGGCTGTCTCTGTGGAGTGACCAGTCCTGAAGCCTGACTGATTAGGGTCTAGGAGGTCATTCTGTAAGAGATAAGTAGTAAGTTGGTTGGATACAGCACGTTCAAGTGTTTTAGAAAGGAAGGAGAGAAGAGAGACAGGACGGTAGTTGCCTATGACAGTAGGGTTCAGGGTTGGTTTTTTTATGAGCGGCGTGACTCTGGCTTGTTTTAGGGAGGTGGGGACCACCCCCGAGTTGAGTGAGGAGTTGATGGTTGCAGTTAGGAATGGGAGGATGTCTGGTGCTATGGTCTGGAGGAGTGGGGAGGGTAGCTGGTCCAGCTGGCAAGTAGTCGGACGGTTTGACGTTACCAGTGTCAGGGTCTCTGCTTCTGTAATGGGAGAGAAAGATGACAGAGTGAAGGATGAGGTTCTCGATTCAGCATTTGGAATGGGTGGGGGTTGGGAGAAGGAGCTGCGGATGTTCTCCACTTTTTCCTCAAAGAAGATTGTATTCTATTATTTAGTTTTTCTTGTTTTTGCTTACTCTCTCAGTTGACGCCCGGCGTCTTTCTTGTTTACCTGGCTGCTCTAGTGCATTCCTGAATAAAGAGGATACACGTATTGTGAAGAGCAAAACCTACTCTCTGTGTCCTTATTGCCACCACTATTGGAACTCCACTCTCTACCTGGCACCGTCGTAACAATTATGAGTACAAATCAAAAAGAGTTTACAAAGAGAGTATATACATTTGAGGGGGAAGAAAGTGTACATCACACACTACCATCACACACATCACACACTACCATCACACACATCACACACTATGTTCCCCCCTCCCACCTACCCAACCCCCCCCCCCACCCCACCTACCCAACCTCCTCCAATGTACACTTTCTTCCCCCTCAAATGTATATACTCTCTTTGTAAACTCTTTTTGATTTGTACTCATAATTGTTACGACGGTGCCAGGTAGAGAGTGGAGTTCCAATAGTGGTGGCAATAAGGACACAGAGAGTAGGTTTTGCTCTTCACAATACGTGTATCCTCTTTATTCAGGAATGCACTAGAGCAGCCAGGTAAACAAGAAAGACGCCGGGCGTCAACTGAGAGAGTAAGCAAAAACAAGAAAAACTAAATAATAGAATACAAGCAAACAGGGGTACAAGTAACAGCAGCACTTGTTCTTGGTACCACCGCATACTGGTTCTGAGAGAGAGTGAAGAACCGACAAGGGATAGAAGAGAACAGGAGTTATTTGAAGTCCGCATTCCCAAAATTCCACACGCACCACAAAGTGACCGCGAATCATAGGTGACAGTCAATCAGTGGCAATTACAGAGAGCAAGTGACAGACGTCAGAATGGTGGCAGGATTCTCAGGCCTACAGTACCTCCCCCCGATGAACGGCACCCGACGTTCACCTAGGGGCCTCGGGATGCAGCCGCCGGTAATCGTCGATCAGGCTGGGATCTAAGATATCCCTTTGAGGCACCCAAGAACGCTCTTCTACCCCGTACCCCTCCCAATCCACCAAGAACTGAAACCCCCTACCCCTCCGACTACAACCCAGGATCCTCCGCACCGTGTAGACAGTTTTACCATCAAGGATGCGAGGCGGAGGAACCGCAGGAAGTGGCGGGGACAAGGGCGATGAGAGGAATGGCTTCAACTGGGACACATGAAACGTCGGATGAACCTGCATGGAAGCTGGAAGCAGCAACCTGTAAGCCACAAGGTTCACCCGACGAACCACTTAAAAGGGGCCTATGAAGCGAGGAGCCAGCTTCCTGGTCTCCACCCGGAGAGGGAGATCATGGGTGGAAAGCCAAACCCGCTGCCCAGGACGGAAAACCGGAGCCGGACGGCGCTTGCGGTTAGCCTGCTGCTGAGCCTTAACAGAGGCCTTCTGTAACGCCGTTCGAACCCGGTTCCACGTCCTGCGACAGCGAGCCACATGTGCCTGGGCCGATGGCACCTCAGCCTCCCGCTCCTGTTCGGGGAAAAGAGGAGGTTGAAAACCATATTGACACTGAAAGGGAGACACACCAGTAGAAGAGGAGAGGAGGGTATTATGCGCGTATTCTGCCCAGGCAGAGAGAGATTAGGGATTCACCATCTGTCAGATTGATTGTAGCCACGCCCCTTTTTTGAGATGATTTATGACCCCCTAAGTCCCGCCCCCTTCTCTGATTGGTCGATGATTCAAGGAGGCGGGGCATCCGGTTTTGAGGGGAGGGACATCCGGTTTCGGAAGGGGAGGGTCATCTGGTTACGGAAGGGGAGGGGTTGTAAGGGCGGGGGCTTCCGTTTTCAGATTTTTAAAATAAAAAGATTCAGAAGTTTTATTTTCAGATTGATATCTTCAGAAGGTATTTTGTGTGTATCTTCACAATAAATGTGTGTATCTTCAGAATATAGTTTCACAACAATCTTCTGAATAAATGTGTGTATTCCATGGTTTACAGAATAAATGTGTCTGTGTGTATCTTCAGAATAAAATACAGTTTGTGTATTCCCAAGTCTTAAGATTTTGTGTATTCCAAATGCCAAATGTCAAATACCTAGTATTTCTTCAGAAAGTGCATTTATTCCAAGTGGTGTTTGAATCTTAAGAATACCCTCTCACAAGCCTCTCTATCAGTATGGTGTTAGTGAAGAAAGAATTCGCCCCTATGCTCTGCTGCTGCTGCTGCACTTCGTCGTGCAGTACATTGGTTATGAACGGGTCACGACTATGATAGGGTGTCGAGCCGTAAACGGAACATTTCACCCTCTAACTAACTGTAGTTGTTCTGAAGTAACAAACCCCCTGCGTTGTTGTGAAGGCGGTGGTGTGTGTGTGTGTTCGCTAGAGCGATTGAAAAAACAACAACAGTTATTTTTTTTAGAATGACTAGGGCCAATAAGATGGCTCAAAACTATAGTATTCGCCATCTGCCAAAAAGCCGATTTACGACCCGGCGAGTTCCACCTTGCACTCGTCCTAGGTGTGTGTTTAGCTATACGTGTAAATGTCAGTCTGTTTACGAGGATAAGCCCCATCCAACGCGAGCCGTATAGAGCCGCACGAAGCATTTCTGTATAAAAATATTCTGTACTTCTGTATGACAACTATTAAAGAAAGTATAAACTTGAGACCTGAACATAAAATATGTCTGTACAGATAGAGACAGTGGAAAACTCTACTACAGTAGGTTTCATCGAGGATGATCAAAGCAGTATTATTTCGATGGAGAGTTTCAGTAGGTTACTAATAAGGGCTAGCATTATTAGTATGTGTACAGGAGGATTTATGGGGGTATGTTTTAGTTTGTGGAAGGTGTGTGATATTATCCATGACATAAATGGGGGCGTAATGTAGGAAAAAAAAACTATATATATGTTTCTGATTGTGACTGATAGATCTATGAACGCAATGGCTGACAATATTTGTACACCTGTTATACACACATCTGATAGAATAGCGCGTATTAGAGCCTTATTGAGGGCCCCTTACAGATATGGAAGGGGGGTTTATAATGAAGTGTGGGCAACGAACGACGGAATATTGTGTCTGGAATATGATGGAAGATTGGACAGAGTTGCGATATACAAGCTGGGTCCAACGGACTTCGAAGGCGACGGAGAAAGGCCTGAGATCTATTTAAGCGAAAGAGAGTTCTGGCAAATAAAAAATATTTCTTTTGACGCGCTAGACGGGTTGGCCGTCAGAAAACTCACGGAAGGACAGTTAATTAAACTGTTAACAAGCTCCAGTGACTTAGAAGGTTATCTGGTATATTACACAGCACGTGTCTCTATACAGACCACCCCCAGAGTTATTGGGGTAGGGGATATGACCATTTTCAAACGGTATGCATCTGGACCCTCGAGGGTTCTATTTACCGTGCCGGTGAATACATGGTTAGATTGACTTAACACCTGTGGAGCCGTCACGAGCGAAATGTTAAAAGTGCAACAGGATATGGATCATTTGAAGAGACGTCTCTTTCCTTATAAGGAGTCAGAGGATGACGATAGCCGAGGGCCTGGTGAGGGTGTGATGGAAGGGGTGTGTCAACCTTGAAACTACCTTTAAAAATAAAAAAAAAGTTACAATAGACTTTAAAACTCTTGACTGGACTTGACTAATCATGGCCTCTTTCAACAACGGATACGCACTGGAGTCTGCTGTACCCGACTCACCGTTACTCTGCATTTTTACAACGATGAATACCTACGAAACACCTGATCCGTCATCACAAGATACCAACGCCGATGGAGAGGATGGGGGCCCACCGCCTAATGATGAATGGCGATCGCACACACCCGAGTCTGGTCTCCCTCAAGATCTGCCTACCACCGAGATGGGGAGAAGACTTACAGTACTCCCCGTTGTCGTGGACGAAAGAGCTGGATTCCTAGATCACCAAATGATCGCCTGCATTAAGCTACTTTTGGGCGAAGTGTTGAAGTGTTGCTTAGATCTACACCTCATCGAGCATTGCTACGGCTGTAGCATACAACACCCCAGTCAACGTCATCATGAATGCTTGTTTGAACCGGCCTTGTATTACATGATTAACGAACCAGCACTAATGACTTTGTTGTGGAGTGGCGAACTGATTCCAACCATCAGCGCGCTCCTGGGTCGACTCTGTTTAGCCATACCATCGCCGTTGAGAATGCAAGGGATCTGCGAGGGACTCCTCTTTGAGTTTCAGTCATTTAAGAATAGTGCATGTCTTAAGGATATGGTTAAAGAGATACACATTGATTACCCTGAGATTGATACTGAGGCTGTCTACGATTCAGTACTGTTATTCATGTCCACAGTGCCAAAACTACCCAAAGTCTATAGAATGTAATTTTTTTATTTATGAAAAAAATTAAATGACGTGTTTAAAAAAGAAAAATTCTCCTGCTTACTTATTCACTCATGTATTATAATCCAAAGGGGGTGGTAGTTTAAAAATATGGATGGCATACTAGCTAAAATATATTATGATCCTGCAAATCCAGGATCGTTTGGGGGTGTCGAACGTCTTAGAAAAGCCGCAGAGCTTACCATAGGAGATAAAGTGGGGATAAATGTTATTAAAAACTGGTTATCGAAACAGGATAGTTACACTCTACATAAGCCGGCTAGAATACATTTTAAGCGAAATAGAGTATTCGTTCCGAGACCTCTTTATCAATTTCAAATTGATTTATGCGATATGCAAAGCTTGGCACAATATAACGATGGTTTTAAATATCTAATGACAGTCATAGATGTATTCTCTAAAATGGTATATGTAAGGCCTTTAAAAAATAAGGCAGGTTTAGCTGTTACAAAAGCCTTCGATAGTGTCCTAGAGGAGAGTCAAAAACCGATTAAAGTACAAACGGACGAAGGTAAAGAATTCTTTAATAAACACTTCCAAAAACTGATGCAAGTACATAACATACACCACTTTGCAACAGGAAGTGAATTGAAAGCGAGCGTTGTCGAATGACTTAACCGTACATTGAAGGACAGGATGTGGAGATTTTTTACAGCCAATAACACGTTTCATTATATAGATATGTTACAGGACATGGTACAGAGTTATAATAACATGTTTCATTCCAGTATTAAAATGAAGCCTTCAGATGTCACTAAAGATAACATGCGACAGGTGTTTCAGAACCTGTACGGGTCAGTACCTCTAACGCATAAAAAAACTAGATTTAAATTTGATATAGGCAATACAGTGCATCTAGCTCAATATAAATCAGTCTTCGATAAGCGCTATGAGCAGACGTTTACGTACGAGACATTTATTATAGTGAAACGTTTAACCCGTGTACCTGTTGTGTATGTCATTAAGGACCAAGCTGGTGAAACTGTAAAAGGAGTTTTCTACGAATTGGAGTTGCAAAAGATTGAGGAAGGGGCTAATAAAACATACAAGATAGAAAAATGTATTGAGAATAAAAGGATAAAAGGGAAGATGTATACGTTGGTGAAATGGATAGGTTGGCCTGCTAAATTTAATTCTTACATCTTAAAGAGTACTCTCAGAGCTGTATGAATAAGGTTGATATATAATCCTATACTTTTTTAAGGACTGTACTCATAAGTCAACATATTAACACAATGGAGGGGTTCTACGTTACGCTACCTTCCAATGCCTGCATGTCTGTGTTCCCCAATAATAAGGCTTCTAGTTTCAATATTAATCTGGCTAAGCCTCTCCAATTAAAAGGTGATTGGCTAGTGGGGTTGGTTGAAATAACATACCCCCATACATGGTATAATATACCCCCCGAGTCTGCATATTATGAATGCAGACATCTAGAACATCATCCACACATGTTAGTTGAAAAAATAAGGGTAGGCTCCGGAGGTTACTATAAAAATACTAAGCCTTTAATAAAACTAATCACAGATAGTTTACGCATGACAGGTGATATAAAGGCGGAGCTCCTTTATAACGAGATCACTAATAGATGTACGTTTAAGGGGAGTGGTGTGTATGAAGTGAGATTGTCTCCAAGGCTATCCTACGTTATAGGCTTGAAAGCCAATAAATGGTACGCTTTAGCTAATATAGAAGTCCCATATCCTGTAGATTTAGGTTCTGGTATATATAATCTATTTATATATTCTAATCTCTCAGACCACCAGTTAGTAGGGGATTCATACGTCCCTCTATTATCCACGGTGCAAATCAAGGGATCTTATGGAGATTTGATAAACATACGTTATGATCATGTACATTATTCTAGGGTATCAAAAACCGATATAAATACTATTCATATAGAAATCAAGACCGATACGGACCAGTTAGTCGATTATACGTACGGGAAGGTGATAGTAAAATTACATTTTAAACCCTTGGACATAAGTGTGTAATAAAAAAATATATATTATGGATCAACACATCCATCCTAACGTTTCGTTAATTATTATGTAAATCAGGTGGGACACGGCTTAGCGGGATTTGCAGGGGCCCCTGTACAATACGGTCGTCTATTTTCTCTAGATTATTCAAATTTGTTATGCCTTTTCTTAAAACAGGTATTAGCATAGCTAAACCACACATCAAGACTGCTGCTAAAAACATAGGCAGAGAGGTTTTAGACAACGTAATCCAGCAGGTCACCACTAGGATGGGTGAACAGAGCAGTTCCGGTTTCGGCTTGAGACCATTGAGAGGGATGAGGTCATCGAAAAGAAGAATACCTCCTGGTTGTAGATTGACAGCTATAAAGAATAAGCGATCTTATAAGAAGAGACCGGTTAAAAGAAGAGGTCTTAGTCAGAGAAGACGACCGACGAAGAAACATGTAAAGGATATATTCTAAGTGAAACATGATCCATCAACGCTCACAAGAGTGCTCTAGATCGGAGTTTGATATTTTTACAGTCCCTTATACACAGCTATCGATCGAGCGAAGCGATTATATTGAAATATCCCCCATAACAGCTCTAACTAGAGATTCGCCTATAGAATTTAATATACCGGGTGAAGGTGAGCGTTACTTGGACCTCAATAATACGTTACTATATTTAAAGGCCAAGATTACAAATGGCGATGGAAGTGATTTGGCTGCCGATGCGAATGTCTCTATAATTAATTATCCGTTAAACACCATTTTTAGCCAAGTAGATGTAACTGTCCAGGATCGTTTAATCAGTCAATCTAGTTCTACACATCCTTATAGAGCTATGATTGAAACATTACTGAATTATTCCCCAGATAGTTTAAACAGTCAATTTACCGCTGGTTTATTCGCTAAAGATACAGGTGGGGCCATGGAAGATATCCGTCTAGGGAGATGAAGGGAGAAATAAAGGCTTAAAAACCAGAGGGTATGAATGCGCTCTATCGCGCGAGTTTCATCTACTGGGGGGAATCCATTCGGATATATTTTCTAGCGATCGTCTATTATTAAATAAAGTTGATTTAAAAATAAAAATAACTAGAGCTAAAGACGATTTCTGTATAATGTCTGCGCTCGCTGGAGGGTTCAGACTACATATTATTAGTGCGACCTTATTTGTAAAAAAAAGTTGTTGTATCCCCAGCTGTACAGTTAGGCCATGCAACTGCTTTACAAAGGGGAAATGCATTATACCCGTTAGCTCGTATTAATGTAAAAACATTCTCTATCCCTATTAACTCGAGGGTTTCAACTCACGAAAACATCTTTCTGGGTTTGCTACCAAAATACGTCATAATCGGGTTAGTTGAACACGAAGCTTATAATGGTACGCCTATTAGAAATCCGTTCAATTTCCAATTTTAATTTAGAGTATGCGGCCTTAAGCCAGGACAGTCGACAGATCCGCTCAAAAGCATATCAGCCCCAGTTTGCACAAGGAAACGCTGTGCGGGAATATTATAGTTTATTTTCAGCCACAGGCCGTCATCTGAAGGATTCTGCATTGATTTTTGATCGAAATGATTTTCTAGCAGGGTATGGTTTATATTATTTTAATCTAGACCCTGATGAGGAAGGGCTGGCCTCATCCCCCGCTGCTACAGGGAATCTACGTCTGGAGATGAGATTTCAAGAGCCTCTACACACCACCGCTACTCTAATAGTATATGCTTGTTTTGACTCAATTCTCGAAATCAATGACCGACGACAAGTTATGGTAGATTACTATTAAGCTATGAATAATGTAGAACTAGACACGTTATGTTCATCCTTGTTGGGGTCTCGTTTTCATGGTGTTTGGGCTTGTAATGAACTAAAAATCAATTTACAGAATACAGGGACTAGACCTTTTTATTTTATAGTTAATACAGATCCTAGCAATAAGCCAGGTGTGCATTGGCTCGCTGTGAGTCTTGATAACGAACGAGAGGGTGTTTTTTTTTTATTCCTTCGGGCTCAGCCCTAACTCTAAAGCATATCCGTCAGACATTACTGAGTTTCTACAAGAAAATGTTACAGAATCCTATTATTATTCAACTTGTAGAGTGCAGAATGAACTCTCAGCCTATTGTGGACATCATTGTGTATATTTTCTATGTCAAAGAGCGAGAGGATGCAGTCTGAACGACATCATATTTAAACATTATACAGGAGATACTTTGAGAAACGACCTCATAGTTAGTAGATTTGTCATGAAATATAAGAATTGTATATTAAAATGCAAAGGTAACCATAGACAAGCGTGCTGTAGTTTAAGAATGTTAAATGATTGTATGTAACAAAAATAATAAAAAAGACACATGTTGAAAGTATTTCATTTTTGTTGTTTTTTATTTAAAAAAAAATACAAAACATTAATGCATTTCACAAAGAGAGCCATTCTGTATCCGTTTCATTATTAAGTCTCCTTTTTCTACGGCTGGAATGATTTTCAGAAGGTGAATTCATATCTCCTTCTGAAAATCCTGTGCGGATCTTTAGAGCATTCAAAGAGGAACGTGCATCTTTATTTGCAATATATGATAGAGGTATATTAACCTCCGATAAGGTTTGTAGAAATACATCATAACCAAGACCTGGTGCAGAATGTTTAGAGGTAGTAGTTAACGCTTTTAAATAATCAAGCATTTGCGAGCCTTTTATGGGGATACCGTCGCAAATAAACTCGCCTTTAAGATTCCATGATTCTGTGGGTATAATTTTTAATTGTTGCATAATCATACATGCTTTTATTTGACTTCTAACGGGGAGTGCAGAGACTAATTGGTCAATATCCTGTGGGGTTCTGACCTCTGGCGCTTCTATCGGTACTGCCATAGGTAAAACTTTGGGGGTAGCATGTTCTTTTTGTCTGAGTAAACCTAGATAACGATGTAAAAGAATATTCATCTTTTTAGCTTTATCTGAATCCGATGCATAGACAGCTGGATTATGTAATCGTGATGCATTGGTGTCAATTGGAGGCAACACCTGTTCCTCTTTGTCTGTAATATCGTTCAGAATATTATACATTCCTGTATGTAATTTATCAGACGCTTTCTCTGTGATATTAATAGGAGTTGTCATCCTGTTTGTAGAGACAGGGTTCCATTGACTCTTAGGAATTAAAATCATTTTCTGCATGCTGGTCCGTATTAGTTTTTTTTAAGGAATAAAGACGTTAAAAATGGAATGGCTACACTTAGTAGCGGTAGAAAAAAACCGTCCCCAGTTTGCATACGCTTTTTTCTCTTCTTTGACAAATTAACTTTGTTATTAGCCAAAAGCTTTAGAATCTTCTTTTTTCTTCTCAGTTTATGTATGTGGACTTTTTTAAGAGGAATAACACCTTTCAGGACATTTAATGCTATCTCACACACACATCTCAACAGATCTGGTGAAGCCCTAGTTAACATCTGCTTTCGAATGAGGGGAGGACTGTTATATAAAGCCTTCAATACATTCATATGACCCCGTATACGAAAAGACATGATCCTTATTTTCTAATGTAGACGACAGGGGGTCCTTCTTGAGGTAGTAAGCCTGTTCTAAGTCGCAACTGATCAGGGCAATGGGGCCGTAGGTCTATTAATAGGTACGAATAGGGCAGGATAGTAGCCTCTTTGAAACTATCCAATAGGAAGGATCTCTCGCCCGGATACATTTGGCCCGCTAATACTGAAAGTTGTAACCTATCCCTGGGGTTTTTAAATAAAATCAAGTAACTTGCGTTAAGACTAATTGTACGGTTATGTTTACCTTGTTGAAAAAGATTCTGTGTAAGCATTATCACACTCATCTTGCGATGGTGTCTGTACTGGGTAAAAATTTTGGCCACTTCAAGATGCTCCCCAGCTGAAAAAACCATATCATCGAGAATAATTAAGTGATTCATACTCCTAGGGAATAGTGTCTCGTCGTTAAATGATTCTGGCAACCCTTTGACAAAAGTGATTTTTATTGTCTTCAACAGTTCATCATACATTGGTTGTCCCGTCTCCCTGTCCCCCTATGACTTGCTGTCCTGGAGTGTTGACCGGAGTGTTGGACGTCCCGTGATGAAGGCCGGGAGGTTGCGACCCCCTCTGCGTGCCCCCCTGTCTCCGGAGGTCTCGTAGTGGTGACCGGAGTGCCGGATGTCCCGCGATGATGTCAGGGAGTTCGCGACCCTCTCTGCGCCGCCCCCTATCTCCCTGTCTCCGGCTGTCCCTGAGCAATGACCGGAGTGTTCAATGTCCCGTGACTAAGACGGGGAGGACGTGACCCTCTTTGCGCCGCCCCTGTGCCTCAAATAGATCCGCTATCAGCTCTATCTTTAATCTTTCAAAATGTTCAGTTGCTATCGCTATTTAGCTCTATCTTTAATCTTTCAAAATGTTCAGTTGCTATTGCATGCACTCATCTGTGTTTCACTACACACATGAGTGCATGCTTACCAACTGTCCGTCTGCAACACTACTATCACCAACATCTAAGAAGGGAGATCCCCCCTTGAATGGCCCTTCTAAGGTTTCTCTCCTCCACACTGCCTGTGGAGCTTTTTTCCCCTATTGTTAGGTTTTAGTGAGTTTTTCCTTACCTTCGCGTGGGGTATGTCTGGGAGTGCTTGCATTCTTTCATTTATTTGCATTCATCTAAAAATGTTTGGACCTTATGGTGTTCTTGTTCTGTTCTTGACTTATTGTTAGGTTTTCTTCTTGACTTGTTTAAAGAAGACCTGTACGGCCCATGGGGACATTAACGTGTGTTGTCGGGCCCTATAAATAAATTTTGATTTGATTTATGATAGCAATCATAAATCCATACAATATTATCTGGTACATTTGACAAAGATTCATTACAATTTTCTAATATTTTCTGTACAAGATAGGTCTTCCCACAGCCACTAGGACCCGCTATAATTGTGGACATGGGAAGTTCTAAACGAGGATCAAAATCATATTCAGCTGTAAACTCCATTTTTCACTCAATACCCAAAAGGTTTCGTCGTACCGTCAGAGTATAATCGTCTTTTATCGTAAACCACTCTGACCTTCTTCAAGACGTTGGCGTTAGAAAGAGTTAAATCATTTGTTTATATTGAATTGGGGTGCATAGAGGATGTGGTCAGGGGTTGAAGGGTCACGTTTTAGATAATGTTCAACTAAATTACACATAGACCCAAATGAGACCGTTCTGCAGCTATCATAAGTCTGTGTTATCCCCTTAGCCTTCAAGACAACATTATCTTGGTTTGTACGATAGGCGTATGATTTGGGTCCACAAGTTACCCAATCGATGATGGATTCGTCCGGGCGTAGCTCGCTAGTCAGTTCACCTAAATAGGATCCTAAAGGTAAACTCTCACCATCTTTATCTGTCTTATAAATCACACTATCAGTGTCATGATATAAAACATTTTCACCAAGTTTATGCAGATAACTATACAGATGCATACGACCGTACCCTGTCACAAAGGATGCTATGAAAATATTGGTATCTCTTTGACTGAGAAGATGACGCTCCGTATAACCCCACTGTACTAATGCTATGTCATCATTAAGGAATGAAAAGTACTTGACATCATATTCGTCAGAGAATAAAAGTTTGAAGAAGTCTGCAGGGTTTCTTAATAACACAGTGTTTGGTAAATTAGAGTGTTGAGCAAATTTACCCCAAAAAGAATTCAACATCAATTTGAACAGACACCTTTTAGCGGGGTTCGATATGATTGAGGCCTTATCTAGCAGTACCCCTTCGCGGCTATGGTATTCGGTTATGTATCGATCTTTTTCGGCCTCGGTGACCACGTCAGAGGGGTAGCCGCTCGCTTCTGTCTTGCCTTTCAAGAAAGCTTTAACGTACGAGCCAAAGATATCGTTACTACGTTCAGGGAAATCCCATACTTGGTGGATTTCAGCTACGCGATAGCCTAGCTCTATAGCTTTGTTTAACTCGGGGGTAATCCATACACCTGTTAACGAGCGTTCAACATCCGTGTGCAGACAATCACTTTCCTGATTGTTTGCGAGAGCACACGTACGGCACAAGGGGAATAGGAGTTTACCGTTTCCTCTATAGGGGAGTACCGGGAAGTATAATCCCCGCAGAGGATTCACAGTTGCTTTGATCAGTCCAAAATAAGTGTTTAGGTCCTTGAAATCAATGCGTATAATAACGGGATGCCTGTAGGGTAAAAATACTCTGCACTGCTCATAACGTGGGGATATAAAGAACACACATCGTCATACGATATTTTCTCATCAGCTGTTGTGGTGTAACATAATCTAATAGCGGATGTGCGTCCTCCGTACAAAGCCTCTCTAGGATCAAAACATTCGTCAGTCAGACTGTACGGATATTGTTTAAGGAATGCTTGAAGTTCTACCTCTGTATCTTTCAAAACTTTCCAGTCATGTTCCCACATAACTGTTGTGTCGATACCGTACGTTGCTTTTAAAACATCTATCTTAGCTAAACTATCTGTATACATTTCTCCATACAGTTTACGGGTCAAAGGATTCAGATCGTGGGCTTTGTAACATTTTGTACAACCGTGAAAAAAACAGCCATAAAATTCGAAAGCGTGTTTCTCTACGCCGTTGTCATGATATCCATCTAGATAGTACGGGCCTACATGTGTCTCGCCTCCATTCAAAGCATGTTTTATGGAAATACCATGCTTTTTAGACATGTATTCGAGCCACTGCACTAGCTGCACTAGAGTAACATTTCTGACTTTTATAATTGGACGGATCTGGTACGGCTAAAACGTTTGGCTTTAGATATTGTGTTTTGAAAACTCGTAAGCAGGCCGATGCTATGGTGATAGACTGAAACGGATCGACGGTTTCTTTAATGAAATCCTCCCGAAATTTCAGACATCCGCGGCTGAGTATATCCACATCGTTGGTACAGTAACGTCGCGCCTCTGATGCAAAATTAAAAACACCTGTCTTAACGCTGTCGTACCAAAGAAAGAATTTAGCTCTTTCTGACGTGGACATTCCATCAGGGTTATAGCACTCTGGTGCTGGATAGTTACCTATGTAGTTAAGGTTGTCTAGAAAGCTGAATGAATGGGGAAAATATCCTTTCATTTGATCAGTATACCCCATTGCTTTGGGTAGTTGGCTTAATTTCATTGGTAGAAAGGATAGAGAGTCTATATAACGTTGTTGAAATGTTTTATCGTTTAAACATAGGATTTTACTACCTTGTGTGATTAGATCGGGGGTTAATCCATCTTTAACCATCGGATTTAAGACTAGATAGCTATCGAAACCGCGACTATTATGGGCTATGAAGGTGTGACGTGCATAGCGACGTTTTCGAAAATGTTTAAGAAATTGCTTAACGCAGTCAACCCCTCTCCACGAATACTTACGATTATTAATTTGACTGCAAATGAGATACGGCACATGAATATTATTGCAGTCCACAAAAGATTCAATATCGTAAAACACTAGGCAGGGAGGTGCTTTAGTCTCGACGGGTAATGTTTTGAAATAACATTTATGATCACGTTTGGTCGTCTCGTTAGGTAAAGGGTCCTTACATGTGTAACAGCTAGCCATCCTGCACACGTGTTCTTTTGGTTTTGAGGCCGCGATGTAGACGATCTCACCACATTTTTCAAATTTTTTATTAGCGTCACAAACAGATCGCTGTTTTAGCGCGGTCGCACGACTTGCTTTATGTTGCTCATAACAGAAAGATGATTGACAAATCCTATTGCAATCTTTACATTTCCGTAGCGCTTTTGGCTTTGTATGGCAATCAACGTGGTGACATATGGAACAAGTAGTCTTACATGTGTGTCCCCCTTTTCTCGTGTAGCCCGCATAACACCCTGGACACGTACTGTGTGCCTAGAAAAGCCTGCAGTCTTGTTATGCCGTAGTAATGCCCGGTATGTAAGAGAAGATGGAGAGCGGGCTCCACTCCTACAAACCCTGAATTATAATGCGAGAAACCTTTATCATCTCGAAATAATACGATTATTGAACGATTTAAAACCCTCTCGAATCGTTGTATATCGGTGAAACTCACACCTCCTTCAGGAAGATAATAATAATAATAATAATAATAATTTAGGACCTGCTCCGAGGTCACCATTTGGCACACATGCGAACCATGCATACAATGCGTATCTGCGATTAACCCATCCCGTCGTCCTTCCCCCCCAAGGGCAGCCGGGAGCAGACAGGCGCCACGTGAGCCGCGCCAGGGGACCAATCCAAGTGCTCCTGTCCGTCTTCGTCAAGGACGCCACAGCGTTAGCGATCTTGTTGTTGTGCATGTTTTTCCATTGGGTTTTATCTTATCGGGGGGGGAAACCCTTGCGAGCACGGGGAGAACATGCAAACTCCACACAGAAAGGCCTGGGAGATACCCCACCTGGGTAACTGGCATCATGGAAACCTGGTCCCCAAGCGGGATCTGAAGGAGATTGGGTATTCAAACATGCAAGAGTCTTAAGCAACTCTATTGAATGACTATAACCGAGACTGGTGCTTTCTAGATCTATGTTGTATAGCATGGGGTTAGGTTCATCGGGGTTCAGATAGCCATCAACTTCGGCTCTAAGCGTTTTAATCATATCTATTGTATGACAATAATCAGGAGGGTCTACGTTGGGAATGTTGATTTCTAGATCTATGTTGGATAACCAGGCGTTAGAGTTATTAGAGAACACAAAGGCTTCAAGGTCGTCTATATCAGGCATTGAGCAGTCCAGTATATCGACACCGTTTAAATTATTATCCATGATTAGTTATTTAAAATAAAAAACGACTCCCCCACAAGTTAATTAGTTACATTCTAAGATATCTGCATTTCTGATACACATTGTCATAGGGTATAGCCCCGTGTAGTCTAGCATGGCAGGATAGTACTGTACGTTTGTATTTCATGGAGTATGGCGCTTCACGAGTCCTGGGGTGTTGTTGAACGTAGACCTCAGGGGTGTGGAGGTTGACGATGTCCTCGATGGATTGTTGGTCAATGAGATTCAACTCCTGCAGCGCCGCGGGGGTCCAATCATCTTCATCATTAGTGCAGGCTGTGTAGAAGGCTTATATTCTTAAGACAGACACACACACACACACACACACACATACACACACACACACCTGTATTTTCGAAGCCGGTAATCTGGGCTAGTGCCTCGACGTCCCAATCATCAATGAAATCTTGCGGGGAGCCAGCTGCGTCGCTTCGTAAGATTTCTAATATATAACCTATGTCTTCTCGATCTAAACGGTCCAGTCCTGCGAGTGTAGCGGGTTCCAGACGGCTGCTGTGATCACCTCTTCCTCCACCTCCACCTCCGCCTTCTCCACCACCTCCTCCTCCTCTTCCACCTCCTCCTCTTTCTCCACCTCCAGATCGACGTCCCACACCGCGTCGTCTATATCGACCCACGCGCTTCCGTCTGTAGAAGTTTAAAAAAAAACATGTTAAGGGGTTATTTCAAGTACAGATTACAGTAATATATCTTGCTAAATAATTGTATATCTTGCTATATAATTGTATAAAAAACACACCGTTTGCAAATGAACCCCAGATGAAGGTATCATCATTCTCTTCTCGATCTTCTCCTGTTTTAGAAAAGAAAAATAAGTCACATCTTTTATAATAGACATCATAAGCATCCAGATATTTTGTAGATAGTATACTAATCCTTAATTGTACTTACCAAATGGTATTAGTCTGTCTGAGTATTCCCCCTGGTTTGCTGCAAGTTAGAGAACGATGTTTAAAAAATAATCTTGAGTTATAATAGCACTATCAGGATTAAAATACGCTACATTAAACCTACCGTTCTCTGAATCCATTATGTAGCCTGTGTGTGTTTTCCAACGATACATGTGACTGAAGTTAAATGCAGTAATATTTATAAGGGTAGTCATACTTCCTCTTTTTTTTAAGGCCTACCTGCTTGAAAACGTATATTTCTTTATACTTTGACACCTAACAGACCCCCTACATCCACCCCCCTCGAACAGAGACACTACCCCATATAGATGGATCTTTTCAGGACACTCTTATGTATAACTTTTTTATATAATTATTTTATTCACTGCCTGCTCAGAGAGTTTACATTGAGCTCTCATTAACAATATTGTAACAAAGATGAGCAGAAGTATTTCAATTATTAGACGGAATGTCTATTTTTTTTTTAATAGGCACATCTACCATGTACGTCTTACAATCATTAGTTTTGTCACATCTGAACTACTGTCCTGCATTCTGGTCATATGCATCCTAACAAGACTTAAAAAATACAGCTTACTCATAATAGAGTTACAGGACTTGTATTGCATAGGTCTATTAGAATTTTAGAATTAGCTGGTGAATGAGAGTCAATGAGAGACTAATGTGTAGTCTTATTTTGTTTATGAGAAATATTTATACTTTCTTTAATAGTTGTCATACAGAAGTACAGAATATTTGTATACAGAAATGCTTCGTGCGGCTCTATACGGCTCGCGTTGGATGGGGCTTATCCTCGTAAACAGACTGACATTTACACGTATAGCTAAACACACACCTAGGACGAGTGCAAGGTGGAACTCGCCGGGTCGTAAATCGGCTTTTTGGCAGATGGCGAATACTATAGTTTTGAGCCATCTTATTGGCCCTAGTCATTCTAAAAAAAATAACTGTTGTTGTTTTTTCAATCGCTCTAGCGAACACACACACACACCACCGCCTTCACAACAACGCAGGGGGTTTGTTACTTCAGAACAACTACAGTTAGTTAGAGGGTGAAATGTTCCGTTTACGGCTCGACACCCTATCATAGTCGTGACCCGTTCATAACCAATGTACTGCACAACGAAGTGCAGCAGCAGCAACAACAGCAGCAGCAGCAGCAGCAGAGCATAGGGGCGAATTCTTTCTTCACTAACACCATACTGATAGAGAGGCTTGTGAGAGGGTATTCTTAAGATTCAAACACCACTTGGAATAAATGCACTTTCTGAAGAAATACAAGGTATTTGACATTTGGCATTTGGAATACACAAAATCTTAAGACTTGGGAATACACAAACTGTATTTTATTCTGAAGATACACACAGACACATTTATTCTGTAAACCATGGAATACACACATTTATTCAGAAGATTGTTGTGAAACTATATTCTGAAGATACACACATTTATTGTGAAGATACACACAAAATACCTTCTGAAGATATTTTCTTAAGACTTTTGGAATACACACAATCTGAAAATAAAACTTCTGAATCTTTTTATTTTCAAAATCTGAAAACGGAAGCCCCCGCCCTTACAACCCCTCCCCTTCCGTAACCAGATGACCCTCCCCTTCCGAAACCGGATGTCCCTCCCCTCAAAACCGGATGCCCCGCCTCCTTGAATCCTCGACCAATCAGAGAAGGGGGCGGGACTTAGGGGTCATAAATCATCTCAAAAAAGGGGCGTGGCTACAATCAATCAAACTAAAAGGGGCATGGTTATATGCCCTTATAAGGGCTGACAGATGGTGAATCCCTAATCTCTCTCCAGGCCAACCTCCTACTCCACGTCGCCGGACACCCGGCAACATAGCACCTCAGGACGCCCTCCAGATTCTGGTTGACGCGCTCCGTCTGCCCGTTCGACTGCGGATGAAACCCAGACGACAGGCTGACGGAGGCGCCGAGGCCGGAGGCAAACGCTCTCCAGAACCTGGAGGCGAACTGAGGGCCCCGGTCGGACACAATATCCACTGGAAGCCCGTGGACCCGAAAGACGTGCTGCACCACCAGGTCAGGGTTAGGGTTAGGGTTTCAAACTTTCACCCACTGTACCGAAAACCTGTACCGAACTGTGACTTGAAAACCGAGGTACATACCGAACCGTGGTTTTTGTGTACGTTACACCCCTACACACTACCATCACACACATCACACACTACCATCACACACATCACACACGACCAACAGAAACCAGCTTCTTCTGCTGCAGTTCTGGAATGTCCCCTTCAACATAAACAAGTCAGACTCTGTTTCACATTGTTGTTTCAATGTCTGAGGCCCAGGGACACACATCATACACACACTACAGCAATAATAATAATAATAATAATAATAATAATAATAATAATAATAATAATAATAATAATAATAATAATAATAATAATAATAATAATAATAATAATAATAATAATAATAATAATAATAATAATAATAATAATAATAATAATAATAATAATAATAATAATAATAATAATAATAATAATAATAATAATAATAATAATACGGTCCCCTAGGGAAATTACATTATTGTCAACAGCATTGCATGGCAATGAGTAGAATATAATGTAAAAAGGCAAATAAGGACATAAAGATTAATAATAACATAATGTTTATATAACTATTTACATACAGATATTAACAGATATCTACAGATATTAACAAAGGTATGTACACAGGTGTGTGGGAATAAAGTAATTATTATCAGGTTATTAGACTGATGAAAAAAAAGGCAAAAACAAACACCTCTGCTTCAATTATTTGTTTTACGTTTTCAGGCTATTTTACTTCACTAATCATTGGAGGACTTCAAATATTCCCTATTTCAAAAGAGAGAAACATCTATACTAAAGATCATGAACATGAACCTTCCATATATGGACTTCAACAAGTGTACACACTATTACAAACATAGCAAGTACTTAAAGAGGGAAAGCGGGGGGGTCACAGAGTGTCTTAGCTGTGCAGCAAAAGGGAGCAGGAGAGAGAGCAGGAGAGAGAGCAGGAGAGAGAGCAGGAGAGAGCAGGAGATAGAGCAGGAGAGAGAGAGAGTGAGCACAGCCTCACTATTGCAAAGGGGAGGCACAGGAAAACCTGGCTTCCTGCAGAGCAAAGGCTGTGCTGTCATTGCATCCTCAATTAGCCTGGAACTGAGTTACACTTCCTCACCAAATGTGAAAAATATAAATATATTAGAGAAAAGCATTTAAAAAAAAATTGAATTAATAACAAAAGGTTTTCTTACACTACCAGATACAGAAAAACGACCAGTCCTACTAGGGGAGGACTCAACAAGCTGTGAGCTAGCAGCAGTCTATGTTGCTGCCTGCCATAGACTGAGGGACAGTGAGTGACAATCACCTGACACTTTTATGCTGTAACATTTTATGTTTTATTTTATGATGATATTTTGTATGTACTTTGATATCTGTTTTGTAATCCATGTTTATGTTTTATGTTAATATTAATAATTTGCTTTGGCAACATGTACAAGTAGAGAGAGAGAGAGCAGGAGAGAGAGAACAGGAGAGAGAGCAGGAGAGAGAGAGCAGGAGAGAGAGCAGGATAGAGAGAGCAGGAGAGAGAGCAGGAGAGAGAGCTGGAGAGATCAGGAGAGAGAGAGCAGGAGAGAGAGAGCAGGAGAGAGAGCTGGAGAGAGAGAGCAGGAGAGAGAGCTGGAGAGAGAGCAGGAGAGAGAGCAGGAGAGAGAGAGAGCAGGAGAGAGAGCAGGATAGAGAGCAGGAGAGAGAGCTGGAGAGAGAGCTGGAGAGAGAGAGCAGGAGAGAGAGCAGGATAGAGAGAGCAGGAGAGAGAGCAGGAGAGAGAGCTGGAGAGATCAGGAGAGAGAGAGCAGGAGAGAGAGAGCAGGAGAGAGAGAGCAGGAGAGAGAGCTGGAGAGAGAGAGCAGGAGAGAGAGCAGGAGAGAGAGCTGGAGAGATCAGGAGAGAGAGAGCAGGAGAGAGAGAGCAGGAGAGAGAGCTGGAGAGATCAGGAGAGAGAGAGCAGGAGAGAGAGAGCAGGAGAGAGAGAGCAGGAGAGAGAGCTGGAGAGAGAAAGCAGGAAAGAGAGCTGGAGAGAGAGCCAAGCAAGCATTTCACTGTAATGTACTAAAAGCAAACTTGAAACTTGAACTTGACTCCCTGGTCTGGGCCGTCACTCAGAGCAGAGACCACGCCTTCTTCTTGGTGCTTCTTATGCTTCTTTTTGCCTCTTCTTGGATTTGTCCTGTGAACAAATAAGAGAAAAGAACAGTGATTTCTTTTCTCAAAGTGTGGGTTGGGAGTTGGGACCCACATGTGGGTCTTGGGAAGATTCAAATGTGTCCCCAAATATTTTTTTCTTGAAGTATCATGAAGCCAAAGCGCTATCAAATCTATTGATGCTATGCTGAATAAAACACTTTAGGCTAGTAGTTCAACTGTCTCAAAGCAAATGTGGGCCCCGTGAAGACATTTTCTTTTTTTAATTAGCTACTCGTTTGCTCAAATCAGCTGCTAAAATGCTTTTTGTTATTAATCCCAGGCATCAGACATTAAAAGGTGCACTATGTCACAGTCTCTGCCTGGCTACTCCCTCCTTTCCCCTCTCTCTCTCTCTCTCTCTCTCTCTCTCTCTCTCTCTCTCTCTCTCTCTCTCTCTCTCTCTCTCTCTCTCTCTCTCTCTCTCTCTCTCTCTCTCTCTCTCTCTCTAATCTCTCGTTAGTCAGGTATGGAGTTCATTACGTCAGTGATATGACCCCGCCTCAGATGTCATGATGCTGCCAGATTCTGCTCTTGTATAGTTATCTAGTCCATTGTTCTCTGACCGTGCCTAACCCTTTGTTGTCCTCCTTTCCCTGCAGTCCTACCTGGCTCTTCACCCTGATCTCTGGCTCTCGATAAACGTGTTCTGACCTCCGCCTGCCTGACAACTCTCCTGGCCTTTTCCCGGAACGTATGAGGACCTGTACCCTTTTTGACCCCTGCCTGACTGACTACCCTGTATCCTGTGTATCGACCCCTGCCTGTCTGACTATCCTGTATCCTGTGTATCGACCCCTGCCTGTCTGACTATCCTGTATCCCATGTATCGACCCCTGCCTGACTGACTACCCTGTAGCCCGTGTATCGACCCCTGCCTGTCTGACTATCCTGTCCCACGCACGCCCTGGACGGTACGAGAATCTCCCCTGTGTAAATCGACTTCTGCCTGGATACCTGTCTTTACTATTGTATTAAATATACCCATACCGGGTTTTAACAAGACCATGTCTGCCATTTCTCATTGTCTGCATATTGGGTTCAATACGCCTAGTGTTGAAATATGACACGTATATCATGTAAATTAATAGCAGAGACATACTCCCATCATTACACTATACAAAGTCTGTATCCTCCTAAAAGGACGTCTCTCTCCAGAGGACCACTCACAGATTCTTATCAGTGACCTGCTGACCCTTGGTGCATGGTTCCGTCCCTCTCACACACAAGCATACACACACACCAGATACACACACACTTACACATAGGACAAGCCCACACACACACACACACACACACACACACACACACACACACATCCACACCCCCACACTCTCAAAGCACACACACACACAAACCTACACACACATCTTCCCCACACACACACACACACACACACACACACACACACACATACATACACCCTCGCTCTCAACTTGCACACAGTGACTCCTTTGGTGAGAGATCCCACCAGACCATCGGATCGAGTAATTCAACTCATTATGACAAAATGCCACAAGCCAACTAATATACGACCAGGTCATCCACTGGTCACATATTCCAGACTCCATTAATCACAGATCGTTATCATAGAGACACACACGCACAAACGCGCACGTAAATGTGCGTTCCACGCACTCGTGCACGGCAGACATACAGGCGGACCAATACACACAGACACACAACGTGCACTCAGCACAAAGACACATACACACTGGACTAGGGGGCCAATAAAACACCCTGACAGAGAAACCACTGGACTTCACTTCTTTTTCTTCTCTGCTTTGACTGGACTGGACGGACTGACTGGACTCCACGGACGAGACTGCTGGACTGACCCACAAAGACTTGACTGTTGCTTCTTTCGTTTATATACTCAACCGGCCGGTTGTAACAATCTAGATTTCAATTGTACCTTGCTATATTCACCTTGTATAAATACTTTGCTTATTCACTTTTATATTACATTGCTTGTTACCTTTTTATAATAAATACCTTCAAAAGTGTTTCATCTCTTATATCTTTAAGTATCTTGGTAGCACTTTATAATAACACCCTGTTATAATACATTTATAAGGTATTTGTAGATAATGAACTAATCATGAACAAACCATTTATATACATTCATAAATGATTATTAAATCATTTATAACTATATTTGTATACCATTTACAAAGTATTTATAACGCATTAGTGGATAATGAACTAATCATGAACAAACCATTTAGATACATTCATAAATGATTATTAAATCATTTATAACTATATTTGTATAACATTTACAGATTAGTTCTACATTATTTATAACTCATTATCAACATTGTTTGTACTTGATTTGTTTATCATTAAATAATGTTGTTTAATGTGTAGTAACACATTTGTAGATGCTTTGAAAAATGGATATGAAAAAACGACTATAGTGTATCTATTTATTTTTCATGTTCAACAAATGATTTGTTAAGACATTCATAAAACATTTATAAATCATTTGCAGATGCTATCGTGGGGGCCAATCTAAAGTGAAGCCTATTCATCATTAACAACTGTCTAATACAGTTAATTATTTGTTTACTTTTTCATCACATGTTACAAATGTTGTAGGCAGCTTTCGGATACACCCTTCTTTGTGACATCAAACAGTGACAGAATTAGGACTAAAGATAAATGCAATTTTATTAACATATAAAATACATGTGCATGACATATAGTGTAACATCGGGGGGCACTAGGACCCAGGAGTACCCTGGCCAGATATTGAAGAATAGAGAGGAAGTCTCACGCGAGCGAGACTTGACGTCACGTGTGTTGCCGTCTGTTTGAATGGAAGCACAAGTTATCCGTGCTGCGTCTATACTTTCGCTTTTAATAAGGTATGAGCAGGTTAAACACCTTTTTTTGTTGGTAAATCTATTCCATCATTTCCGACCTACAAACAACTCTTATATGTTGTGTAGACGTTCGTGTAGATGTGGTGGCCGCTAACGTTACATTTGGTCCTAATGTGTGCTCAGTGCTCAGTATGTATGTGATGACGACACGACACACAAGAGTAATAATTATTTGTGTCGTGTCATCATCACTGAGCACACAAATGTAACGTTAGCGGCCACCACATCTACACGAACGTCTACACAACATATAAGAGTTGTTTGTAGGTCGGAAATGATGGAATAGATTTACCAACAAAAAAAGGTGTTTAACCTGCTCATACCTTAAGCGAAAGTATAGACGCAGCACGGATAACTTGTGCTTCCATTCAAACAGACGGCAAGTCGGCAACACACGTGACGTCAAGTCTCGCTCGCGTGAGACTTCCTCTCTATTCTTCAATACCTGGCCAGGGTACTCCTGGGTCCTAGTACCCCCCGATGTTACACTATATGTCATGCACATGTATTTTATATGTTAATAAAATTGCATTTATCTTTAGTCCTAATTCTGTCACTGTTTGATGTAACAAAGAAGGGTGTATCCGAAAGCTGCCTACAACATTTGTAACATGTGATGAAAAAGTAAACAAATAATTAACTGTATTAGACAGTTGTTAATGATGAATAGGCTTCACTTAAACGTCGCACAAAGGCGCTCGCGTGAGACTTCCTCTCTATTCTTCAATATCTGGCCAGGGTACTCCTGGGTCCTAGTGCCCCCCGATGTTACACTATATGTCATGCACATGTATTTTATATGTTAATAAAATTGCATTTAAAAGTACTCCCGTAGTCTCGCGAGAGGTGCAGAAATGGGATGTGACGTCAGAGGATACGATCCGGTCAGTGTTTCACAACACAGACTGGAATGTGTTCCGCGACACAGATAACATTAATGCCTACACGGAGACAGTGCTGGACTATGTTTGTACTAGGGTGAAAGAAACAATCCCCACTACCAAAATGAAAGTTTACCCAAATCAAAAACCCTGGGTAGACAAATCCGTCCGTGAAGCTCTGAGAGAGCGCACCAAAGCATACAACGACGGCCTAGAGGCAGGCAACATGAATGACCACAAGGTGGCGCGATACAACGTAAGGTGGACTGTGTCAGAGGCCAAACGACGCTACAGGGATAAAATTGAACTCCAGTTTGAACAAGCTGACTCTAGAGCTATGTGGCAGGGGCTCAAAACGATGACAGACTACAAAGGCGCCTCCCTCAAACTGAACAGTGACATCTCCTTAGCAAATGACCTCAATACCTTCTATGCGAGGTTTGATGCTGGTAATAACAACACCAGCTCACAAGCCTCGGCAATGGGGGGGGGGGGGGGTCGGCTGCTGATGGAGGCGCAGTGTTCAGGGTAACAGAGCATGAGGTGAGGCGGACCTTTAAAAAAGTGAATATCAGGAAGGCAGCAGGTCCAGACGGCATCCCCGGCCGCGTCCTAAAAGTCTGTGCCGACCAACTGGCCCCAGTATTCACTGACATATTTAACCTGTCCTTAGAACAGGCTGTCATCCCCACCTGCCTGAAGAAGTCCACTATTATCCCTGTACCCAAAAAATCCAAGCCTGCTTGCCTCAACGACTACCGCCCTGTAGCTCTCACCTCCATAGCCATGAAGTGCTTCGAGAAGCTAGTAAAGGGCTACATCTGCTCCTCCCTCCCCATCAACATGGACCCCCTGCAATTTGCATACCGCCCCAACAGGTCCACGGAGGACGCCATATCCCATGTGCTGCACACAGCAGCATCACACCTGGACAAGAGGCAGGGGAACTATGTGAGAATGCTATTCATCGACTACAGCTCGGCATTCAATACCATAGTCCCCTCCATACTCATAGCCAAGCTCAGGGACCTGGGCTTGGGCTATGACCTCTGCCAGTGGGTCTTGGACTTCCTGACTGGCAGACCCCAGGTGGTGAGAGCAGGCAACTGCACCTCCTCATCCATCACCCTCAACATAGGGGCCCCCCAGGGCTGTGTTCTGAGTCCCCTCCTCTACTCCCTGTACACACACGACTGTGTGGCTCAGCGGAGTAGCAATACAATCGTCAAATTTGCTGACGACACAGTGGTGGTGGGCCTGATCTCTGCCAACGACGAGAGGGCCTACCTGGAAGAGGTCAAGGTCCTGGCGGGATGGTGCCAGGAAAACAGCCTCTCCCTGAACGTCAGCAAAACAAAGGAGATGATTGTGGACTTCAGGAGGTCGGGGGTCAAGGACTACAGCCCCCTCAGCATCGACGGGGCACCGGTTGAGAGAGTCGTGAATAATGATATCATCGATGTAGGCCGCTGCATACTCTCGGTGGGGTCTGAGGATCTGGTCCATCAATCTCTGAAATGTGGCGGCAGCGCCGTGTAGCCCAAAGGGGAGAACAACAACATAATGGAACAACCCATATGGGGTGGCAAACGCTGTTTTCTCCCTATCTTCGGGGGCTAGGGGGACCTGCCAGTAGCCTTTGGCGAGGTCTAGGGTGGTTATAAACCTCGCCTTTCCTATTCGCTCGATTAGCAATGTACAGTCCCACCCCACCTACCCAACCTCCTCCAATGTACAGTTTCTTCCCCCTCAAATGTATATACTCTCTTTTTTGACTCTTTTTGTACTCATAAACAGTACTGTATATTTGTAGATCTGGTATGTCATAACTGTCTAGATGTAGCAGTACTGTCTATCTGTATGTCATATATGTTATGATGAATTGAAAATGGGGGACCCTGATGTAAACAAGACGAAAGTTTTTCTCTGGTCTGCATCCCCTTAACAATTGTGTGTATTGAGCCGTACTGTATTGTACCCATCCTGCAATCGGTTAATAAAATGATCAATCAATCAATCAATCAATCAATCAATCAATCAGCTCATCAACTCTGGGCATAGGGTGAGTGTCGAACTTGGAGATGGCATTTAACTGGCGGAAATCATTGCAAAACCTTGGGTTATGTCTGGCTTAGGGAGCAGCTCAATGGGGCCACACCACCCACTGGTACTGTACATTAGTACACTGCATAGTATTGTGTATTGTATATTATATGGTAACTCAGAACATTGTACATATGTCTATACCGAACACTGTGACCTCATTTTCTTCTTCTAAATTCATGCTATATTATGTTATTATGTTATTTGATACTATCTTGTCTAGCACAGTCTCTGGAGCGTAACAGTAAGAAGCATTTTGTATGAAAGTATTCTGTACTTCTGTATGACAACTATTAAAGAACTTGAACTTGAACTTGAACTTTAGATTGGCCCCAACGATAGCATCTGCAAATGATTTATAGATGTTTTATGAATGTCTTAACAAATCATTTGTTGAACATGAAAAATAAATGGAGATACTGTATAGTCGTTTTTCATATCCATTTTTCAAAGCATCTACAAATGTGTTACTACACATTAAACAACATTATTTAATGATGAACAAATCAAGTACAAACAATGTTGATAATGAGTTATAAATAATGTAGAACTAATCTGTAAATGTATACAAATATAGTTAATAAATTATTTAATAATCTTTATGAATTATATAAATGGTTTGTTCATGATTAGTTCATTATCTACAAATACCTTATAAATGTATTATAACAGGGTGTTATTATAAAGTGCTACCAGTATCTTTTACAACTTTCACGATTGAGTCTAAAACGTGACACTAGTCGTGACACACCATGCATTTTTGGGGGGAAAACTATAATAAAGTGAAAGAAATAATGCAGTATATTCATAACTGAATAAACAAACTGTCCTCTGGGGGAATTCTGGTTTCTGGAGAACTGTTAAAAAGTTTAAAAAGTCCCTGAAAAATGACTGTTTCACTATTGTTTACAATTGTAGCGCTCGGAATTGTGTTTACAAAACACATTCACTATTCAAAGTATCTTCTAGGTTTACGGCTTGGTTCAATGTCTCTAAAGGTTTTCATTTTGATTTATGATGACATAAGATAGCATAATTGTAATGTAGGCCTATAGTAAATAATGTTCTGGCTCTGTGCCAACATGATATGACATGGATAGGACGCTGCCTCAGCGTTCTCACAGACGTTCTGCACTGGACTCACACCACTACTTCTTACTGCACAATAGGCCCTTTTCACAGCAGCCATTTTTACATGTCATCGCAGGGTAAATGTTAATGTAATTAACATTATCTATGGCCCTGATCCATTCCGTGTGGCAGGGCCAGCCCTGTTATTGTCAAAGTGCATGCTGTCTCACTGGAATGGCTGTGACACCATAATTAATGTTATTAATTACACCCGTGTTTACCCTGCTGCGATGACACGTCAAAATGGCTGCTGTGAAAAGGATGTCTCCCAGTGGTCCTCTTTACCATAATATGTCACTGCTGGTAAGCGATTCCTGTAAGTATTGTATTGTAAGACACAACAGGGAGTAATTTTTAGACAATTGTCTGCTTTTTAAGGTGTGAGCGTGTATTGTGTTTTCAGAGAGCATCCGCTGTCTCTCTCACAGCTTCTATTCAGAGACTTTTAAATCCTGTGCCATGCGGTGGGGGGGGGGGGGGGGGGGGGGGGGGGGGGGGGGGGGGGGGTAGTAGTAGGGGGGGGGGGGGGGGGGGGGGGGCTCTTCCCTATACAAGACCTCGGGGATGCGAGGGACGCCCCGTCCCTGCAGGACCCTTTCCACCCTGCCAAGAAGGCCATTCCTCTCTCACCGACCAGCCTTCACACACACACACACACACACACACACACACACACACACACACACACACACACACACACACACACACACACACACACACACACATGCACACACACACGCACACACAACAACAAACACTACAGACAACCTAACACTCCTCTGAACACAAGACAAGGATGCATGTTGGGGATTTAAGCAGTAGTAAATACCCCGCAGAGTCCCCACCTGATACTCTTGTCCCCATTCGGGTCCGTCGACACCCACATCCACACAAAGGTGTCTCTCTGGGCACCATTAGAGGACATGTGGTGGACAAAGGGGAGCCTAGCTTTCTCTACTACAGTGTCTTCTCTCTATCTGCCTACAGGCTAGTTATCCCCTGTCACTGACACTATATATATACACGCACACACACGCGCGTGCACGCACACACACACACACACGGACCAGGAGATATCAGCGGCGCTCAGAACTGGGAAGCTAATCTATTGTCATCCCAAAGATCACATTCTGGCTTCCTCGCTGGGTTGTGTCTCAGACGTTAGGTTTGGACTTTTGGGTGAATGACACAATATCATGAGTGTGTTTTAAAGAGTAGTCAACTTGCTTCCTTTTAAAGG
>NC_140166.1:34674780-34699780 GCF_963971535.1 Notolepis coatsorum
GGCTCCTTCAGGGACTCCAGACCTGTATGCTCACTCCTGGCTCCTTCAGGGACTCCAGACCTGCATGGCTCCTTCAGGGACTCCAGACCTGCATGTTCACTCCTGGCTCCTTCAGGGACTCCAGACCTGCATGCTCACTCCTGGCTCCTTCAGGGACTCCAGACCTGCATGGCTCCTTCAGGGACTCCAGACCTGCATGTTCACTTGTGGCTCCTTCAGGGACTCCAGACCTGCATGCTCACTCCTGGCTCCTTCAGGGACTCCAGACCTGCATGGCTCCTTCAGGGACTCCAGACCTGCATGTTCACTCGTGGCTCCTTCAGGGACTACAGACCTGCATGCTCACTCCTGGCTCCGTCAGGGACTCCAGACCTGAATGCTCACTTGTGGCTCCTTCAGGGACTCCAGACCTGCATGGCTCCTTCAGGGACTCCAGACCTGCATGCTCACTCCTGGCTCCTTCAGGGACTCCAGACCTGCATGGCTCCTTCAGGGACTCCAGACGTGCATGTTCACTCGTGGCTCCTTCAGGGACTCCAGACCTGCATGTTCACTCGTGGCTCCTTCAGGGACTCCAGACCTGCATGCTCACTCCTGGCTCCTTCAGGGACTCCAGACCTGCATGCTCACTCCTGGCTCCGTCAGGGACTCCAGACCTGCATGCTCACTCCTGGCTCCTTCAGGGACTCCAGACCTGCATGCTCACTCCTGGCTCCGTCAGGGACTCCAGACCTGAATGCTCACTTGTGGCTCCTTCAGGGACTCCAGACCTGCATGGCTCCTTCAGGGACTCCAGACCTGCATGCTCACTCCTGGCTCCTTCAGGGACTCCAGACCTGCATGGCTCCTTCAGGGACTCCAGACCTGCATGTTCACTCGTGGCTCCTTCAGGGACTCCAGACCTGCATGCTCACTCCTGGCTCCTTCAGGGACTCCAGACCTGCATGTTCACTCGTGGCTCCTTCAGGGACTCCAGACCTGCATGCTCACTCCTGGCTCCTTCAGGGACTCCAGACCTGCATGCTCACTCCTGGCTCCTTCAGGGACTCCAGACCTGCAGGATCACCAATGCAAATGAGAGAATGTGTGAAATGAAGCAGGAGATTGATGTGGATTACACCTAGCGCGTCGGAGCAAAACATCACCTCTGGGGGAGGATTTGGCGTTCGTGGTGAGAGAGAATGCCACGGGGCTTTAAAACAACACACAAAAACACACCATGGTCTGTGTAACGTGGTGAGAATGCCACAGGGCTTTAAAACAACACACAAAAACACACCATGGTCTGTGTAACGTGGTGAGAATGCCACGGGGCTTTAAAACAACAAACAAAAACACACCATGGTCTGTGTAACGTGGGCTAAATTCAAACCATCGGTTAACAATCTTGTCTGGTCAAAGCAACATTTTCCAGACAATGTGCAAAGCCAGTTGAATGCTTTTAGATATATCTCACAAGTGGTGGAAAGTAATTAAGTATTTTTACTCAAGTATTTTCAATTTAGGGAACTTTATACTTTTACTCCACTACATTTCAAGGGAAATATTGTACTTTTTACTCCACTACATTTATCTGAACCCATCAGTTACTAGTTACTTTTGAGTCTTTGAGCACCTGGAAAAGCGCCATATAAAATAGATGTATTATTATTACTTTGAAGAAAAGGATTTTGCATAGAAAACATAATATACTGTATATACAAAATAAAAAATGTATGAACATTATATACTTTCACATTTGAAGCCTGTCGACTTCAAGAGGACGTAATCAGAGCAGCATAACTGGACCACATACCACTTTAACACAACCTTTAATCAGAGCAGCATACCTGGACCACATACCACTTTAACACAACCTTTAATCAGAGCAGCATACCTGGACCACATACCACTTTAACACAACCTTTAATCAGAGCAGCATACCTGGACCACATACAGTACCACTTTAACACAACCTTTAATCAGAGCAGCATACCTGGACCACATACCACTTTAACACAACCTTTAATCAGAGCAGCATACCTGGACCACATACCACTTTAACACAACCTTTAATCAGAGCAGCATACCTGGACCACATACCACTTTAACACAACCTTTAATCAGAGCAGCATAACTGGACCACATACCACTTTAACACAACCTTTAATCAGAGCAGCATAACTGGACCACATACCACTTTAACATAATCTATATAGAGGTCAATGGATACATAAACATCATGTAGAATGTGCACTTTTACTTTAGATGAACTGACTAAAGGCCTCTACATGCTACAGCAACTTCAAAGCAACTTCAACACAACATCAGCGCGATTTCAGCGCGGTTGTTGTTTAGGGTCTTGTAGACTGTGTTGCGAGGATGCTGCGTACATGTCTCCAAAATCTAACCTAAACAACCGTTGCGTTGATATTGCGTAGCAGTGATTGGTTGGTTAGCGAATGGGGGCGGGGCTGTCATAGAATAATATTGGTCTTGCAGAGAATACCATCCGCCATTGTTGTAGCCAGCCAGCGTTGATGCTAAATAATTAGCGTCACATGGCTGGCCTTTTTCTGAAAACCCAAGCACATATTGTTCCATGGCATACGCCTTCAGTTGATCATGACAAATCCTCTCTTACCTTGACGATTAAAAAGCCTCCATAATTTAGTAAATAAAGCTGTAGCCAGCCAGCTAGCATTGGTGCTATACAAAATGCTATCCACATTAGCTACATAGCTAACCAACTAAATACAATGGTATCCTGAGGTAACTTTAACGTTAAATACAACGTTTGCTAGTCGAAATGACTGGACACACACAGGGACAAGTTAAACATCAATTAATTTATTCCAATAGGTAGTTTGAGCTGCATGTGAGCCGAGGTCCTCTCCATTGGAAACTAATGACGTTACGGTAACTGTAACTGAGGGGTTACAAAACCCTGACTGTATTAAAGATTGTGATAGATTAAACCACTGCTAATTATTATTATTATTACTTGCCAGACAGTACAGTTATTATATGGCAGACACTCAGAATAAGACGGCACGGTGACAAAGAAATATCATTTATAGTATTTATTATTATGCAGCAATGTACAGAATGGGAATTAATTGATCGCGCTTGTATGGCGAAGAATATGAATCAAGTCAGTGAGTAGCAAAGTCAGTTGGAATGAATAATTCCTAAGCGAGGTTTACTAGACCAAACGCCGCCTGGCGTGGGATGGCACTATAGGGGGCAAACGATGGTACCGCTGGAGACAGGGGGTATCCTCCCAGAGATGTAAGCTCTGGAGGAAGGAAGAATGTTCGGATACTCAGTCTGTTCACTTGAAGAAAAGGGGTTCGCATATGGATCCAGTCCTTATAATCCAAATGCTCAGTAGCAAGGTAATAGCTGTAATCCAATTGCTCGATAGCAATGATGATAGCCAGCCAGCTTCGGTCCTCGAAGCTAGCCCGAGGTAAGATCTTCAAGGTGGTTAAATCCAAACGACAGTGGGTATTAACGATGCTCTTCTCCACGGTAGTACGTTCCACAATCACTATAATCCAACCAATACTGGTTCTACAATATCGCTGCAGCAGGTTCCAATATGCACATGTCCAGTAGTTCCACGACTAGGCCCTCCTCGTGTGCTGGCACTAATTACTAAGTCCACACACACTTGCTAAGGTTTTACACTAGCTACTAAACGAACGAACTGCTTGGTAATGCTGCACAACGAACGAACTGCTGTAATACGATTCACACTAAATGACGACTCTTTACTTCACATTAAGCTAGGTCGAACTTGACGTTACTGCATTAGATCTGACACTTGCACTTGTTCACTTCGCACATTAGGTTCACACACTAGATTAGGTTCACACACTGCTGCTTGCTTAGACGAACTGCTGCTGTTCGCGCCTTCCACGATATATATACTTAATGGGCTTTCTAGTGCCAAGCCTCAGCTCTCGTCTGGAATCAATCCGCTGGCACCAGGCATGTCCCAACATGTCCAGACTCGCCTTTGAACCTGACTTCAGGGGCGCGGTACTTGGCGCCGAGAACGTCAAAGGCATTATCCAATGAGGAAAGCGAATATTACTATGATTCAAACGGAGGCTTAAAGGGATATAGCTTATATATATAAATAATATACAAGTTATATAAAACAATAAAACTTATATTCTCAGTGTTAATCTGGCCCTTCACAACAGTCCGCACCTAATTAGTTAAGGGAGACAGATTAATTGCTCCATACTTGTTGTGAGGAGTAGGGCAATCTACAAAGTCAGTGGGTCATGGTCGTCATCAGGGGAGTCAGGGAGCTCCGGCAACTCTATCAGCTTCGCCACAGGTCGGGTGTAAGTCCGCCCTTGGACTATGACTTCTGCCGCTCTGACCTTCCCATCGGCACCAGTAATCACTCTGCTCACGCGGCCGGCCGGCCACGTAGCTCTGGGTAGTGACTGGTCTATTATCATGACGACTGTGTCCACCTTCAGGTTGTCCCTGTCCTTCACCCACTTCTGACGGGCGGGAAGGGATGGTAGGTAGCGTAGGAGGAAGCGGGCCCAAGACTGGTCGATCTGTGCTTGGTTGTGTCTCCACATCCTCCGCCCGTTCCTGTCGTCCTGTCTGTACACCGTCTGAGGAGGGGCCGGGTCCGGCCGCCCCATCAAGAGGTAGTTTGGGGTGCTGGGTTCGAGGTCAGCTACGTCGCTTGGAGCGTAGCTGAGGGGGGTGGAGTTCGGAACTCCCTCTTCTTGAGCCCACGGTTCTCTCACAGGCATCGCGTCTAATGTCCATAGCCTCTCAACGGGCTGTACGATAGAGTGGCCTGTGTCGCTCACCTTTGTGTAAAAGCAGCGTGTGGACGTTGGTTGGCTGGCAGGTCCGTAGAGGGGGCCCTGGAGCGTCCATCCCAGTCGGGTCTTAACCGCGGCTGGGCATTTTTTGGGTCCGATGTGGGCCGCCTCGATTGGGACAATGAGGTCCGCGTGGTCGGAGCCTATGAGCAGGGTCGGTGTGGCGCCGTCGATGAGCGGTATAGGCAGTCTGCGTAGGTGCGCGTACTTCTCCATCAGCTGTGGGATGGGGTAGTCGTAGCTTGACAGACCTATGTCATGGCTTGTAAATGCATTAGTGATGCTGTACCGCTTCTCGGGCTGCTCGACCGCTGCTATTGTGAATGAGACGTTTTCGCCCTTTATGGTCTTTAGGTCTCGCCGAATAGTACGGATTGTCATTGTTTCTTCGGTACCCCGCAGGCCCAACTGGGCTGCGGCGGAAGCGAGGAGGAGAGTCTTTTCTGACCCATCGTCGAGGACGGCGTAAGTGTCCAGGACCTTGTCCTCGTAGCTTAGGAGCATTCTGACCACCTTGATGAGTACTCGGGGGCTCCCACTATACGTGGGGTCGATGTGGAGCACTTCTGTTGGTGAGTTGCCTTGTAGGGCTAATCTCCGCTTGGGGGCCTCGCACAGTGATTCGCGGTAAGTGGCGTCTGGGGGGTCAGCCTCAATCCACTGATCCATTTCGGCGATGGTCAGTCCCTGGAACGCGTCGCACTGTGCCAGCCAGTGTCCTCTGTGGCAGTAATAACATGCGATCTTCCATTCCTCTTTGGCGGGGGGGTCATGACTCTTCTGTGTCATATAGATATTCCATTCCTCTGTGGCGGGGGCGTTGTGACTTGTCTGTGGTGACACCGACTCGGCCTGGTACGCGTAGCACCGTGACTCCCAGTGTCCGCTGCGGCAGTCAGTACACCAGGGGGGGGGGTCAAGACTGGTCTGTGGTGACACCGACTCAGCCTGGTACATCACCGTGATGGGCCTACTTTGGTTTCCTGGTGGGCGTTTGTTGCTCTCATGCAGGACTTCTAAGTGGGCGCCGTCACACTTGCCGCACCTTTTCTTAAGGCGGCACTCGGCTGCCATGTGGCCGCGCGCGCAGCGGCGTTTATCCTTAAGCCACTGACCTATTTCGGCTGTAGTTAGTTCTTTGAAGGCGTCGCACTGTGACAGCTGGTGTTCACTGTCACAGTACTGACAGGCAGCCTTCCAGTTCTCCTTGGCGTGGGGGTTGTGGCTCGTCTGCCGTGACACAGCCTCGGCTTGGTGCATCACGGTCACGGACCGGCGGTTGTCGTTGAACCTTCTCGGTCCATCTTTAGGGTTAGAGCCACCCCACGCGAACGTGTCTAGTCGTAGACTGCTGACCTCCCTGGCTAGGAAGTCAGCAAGGTCTAGGAGGGATGGTTCTGGGCCGTGGGGATCACGGTGGTCTCTCTGCCGCCGAAAGCGCTCTTGACGGGCTGAGGGGAGCTTCTCCAGTATCCGCTCCACGTTGGAATTGGCATATAGTTCATATCTCCCCTTCTCCTTCTGTGACCCGAGCATCCCTACAAGGGATTGCACCTTTATGGAGAGGTCATCTAGTGCTCTATTGTCTTTAGCTGGGGGGAGGCGGTCGATATCCCGTATTTCTTGAATTACGTAATCCCATATGCGTCCATAGCGCGCGTCGAGGGCCACCAGAGCATCAGAATAGGGGGTTCTTGAGTTCGAATATGCCAGCGTTATGTTATGCGCTCTGGGTACTTTAAGGTGCTTGAGGAGGATGGCATATTTATAGGACTCGTCATGTACCTCGGACATAATAGTCTCTAAACACATGCGTAGTTCAGTATACTGTGCTCTGTCCTCACGCGTAAAGTCTGGGAATGTGGGTGTCCCAATGTAAGATGCCATGGATGGCTGGGACACCGATGCGCGTAGGGGGAGAGGCCTCCTTGGCGAGTCTCCCCGTACGTGGGGTCGTGGGTTAGTGCTGGGTGGGAACCAGAGGCCGGGCCCCCAGGTACTGCTCCTCGGTGCCGACTGTTGGTTAAACTCACCCCTGGGTTGGGTCGGGGGTTCGTAACGCAGCGTCTCGGGGCTGAGGTCGGGGCTGTACTGTTCCTCCTGGTCCGAGATGGGTTCGTGCGTGTGGGCTTGATGTCCTCCCTCGTCCTCCGCTAGGTCTTGAAGTCTCTTAGTTAGTTTCTCGGCGACGTAGGCGGGATCTTCCCGTTGGCTGGGTCCCGTATAGACTGGTCGGGGAGGGGGCTCGGCGACGTAAGCAGGTTCTTCCTGTTGGCTGGGTCCCGTATAGACTGGTCGGGGAGGGGGCTCAGCGACGTAAGCAGGTTCTTCCTGTTGGCTGGGTCCCGTGTAGATTTGTCGGGGAGGGGAAGGTGCCCTCGACCCGTGTCGTGATGATCTCCGGGAGCTCCGGGTGGAGGAGTGGGGGATCGCCCTCTGGAGCAATTGCTCCATCATCTGCGCCTGCAGACGGTCTCGCTCCGCTTCGCGCTGTGCATTGGCGGCGTCGCGCTGTGCATCGCGTTGCGCGTTGGTGCGGTCTCGCTGAATGTTTTCTTCAACCTGGAGGCGCCTCTCTTCCAGTCGGATGTGTTCGCGCTCGTTCTGTTGTTGCGCTTGGAGACGTTCTCTTTCCATTGCAGAATGTTCGCGCTCACTCTGTTGTTGCGCTTGGAGACGGTCGCGCTCACCCTGATACGGTCTCTTTCGGTTGAAGCTGTCAGCGTGGCGATCAGGGCTTGCGCTAGTCTCTGGCCAGCCTCGTTGGGGGATGACGCTGATGAGGGTGATCTGGCGTTGACAGGACTTGGTGGTGACCTGTTCTCTTTACGCGCTCCGAGGTCCATCTCTAGATCGCTGCTTCTTATTCTCTCCCGCGCCCCGAGGTCCATCTCTGAGACGCGGTACTCTTCTCTTTGGTGCGCGCCGAGGTCTATCTCGGGTGCGCGCTCTTTATCCTCTGGCGTTCCGAGGTCCATCTCGGTGGCGCTGTCTTTATCCTTTGACGCTCCGAGGTCCATCTCGGTGGCGCTGTCTTTATCCTTTGGCGCTCCGAGGTCCATCTCGGTGGCGCTGTGGTCTTTGGGTATAGTCACGTCATGTCCCGCTTGTCCCCCCCGGTGAGCTAAGTCCGTTTCGTTTGAACCCGCTGGGGTCTCTACTAGTGGGGCAGACAAGTCGATAGGATTGGGCATGCTTAAACTATTAGTTTTATCCGTGCTTAATGTCTTTTTAGATAAGCTAGGAGGTAAAACGAAAGCGTAGTCCTCCAATTGTGGAGGGGGCTGACGTTGGCGCCTAGGGCGCGATAGTTTGGGAGAGCCGTTTGGAGAGTGTCCGCCGCTGGCCATATCACTATTAATATGATATTAAGATTACTGATACCCTCCGGCTCGAAGGACCAATTGTAACTGAGGGGTTACAAAACCCTGACTGTATTAAAGATTGTGATAGATTAAACCACTGCTAATTATTATTATTATTACTTGCCAGACAGTACAGTTATTATATGGCAGACACTCAGAATAAGACGGCACGGTGACAAAGAAATATCATTTATAGTATTTATTATTATGCAGCAATGTACAGAATGGGAATTAATTGATCGCGCTTGTATGGCGAAGAATATGAATCAAGTCAGTGAGTAGCAAAGTCAGTTGGAATGAATAATTCCTAAGCTAGGTATACTAGACCAAACGCCGCCTGGCGTGGGATGGCACTATAGGGGGCAAACGATGGTACCGCTGGAGACAGGGGGTATCCTCCCAGAGATGTAAGCTCTGGAGGAAGGAAGAATGTTCGGATACTCAGTCTGTTCACTTGAAGAAAAGGGGTTCGCATATGGATCCAGTCCTTATAATCCAAATGCTCAGTAGCAAGGTAATAGCTGTAATCCAATTGCTCGATAGCAATGATGATAGCCAGCCAGCTTCGGTCCTCGAAGCTAGCCCGAGGTAAGATCTTCAAGGTGGTTAAATCCAAACGACAGTGGGTATTAACGATGCTCTTCTCCACGGTAGTACGTTCCACAATCACTATAATCCAACCAATACTGGTTCTACAATATCGCTGCAGCAGGTTCCAATATGCACATGTCCAGTAGTTCCACGACTAGGCCCTCCTTGTGTGCTGGCACTAATTACTAAGTCCACACACACTTGCTAAGGTTTTACACTAGCTACGAACGAACTGACTGGTAATGCTGCACAACGAACGAACTGCTGTAATACGATTCACACTAAATGACGACTCTTTACTTCACATTAAGCTAGGTCGAACGTTTACCAGGTCGAACGCTTGACGTTACTGCATTAGATCTGACACTTGCACTTGTTCACTTCGCACGTTAGGTTCACACACTAGATTAGGTTCACACACTGCTGCTTGCTTAGACGAACTGCTGCTGTTCGCGCCTTCCACGATATATATACTTAAGGGGCTTTCTAGTGCCAAGCCTCAGCTCTCGTCTGGAATCAATCCGCCGGCACCAGGCATGTCCCAACATGTCCAGACTCGCCTTTGAACCTGACTTCAGGGGCGCGGTACTTGGCGCCGAGAACGTCAAGGGCATTATCCAATGAGGAAAGCGAATATTACTATGATTCAAACGGAGGCTTAAAGGGATATAGCTTATATATATAAATAATATACAAGTTATATAAAACAATAAAACGTAGATTCTCAGTGTTAATCTGGCCCTTCACAACAGTAACGTTAGCTCGAAAAGCACAGAAAGTTAAGCTGCTAGCAACAGACACTATAACACTTCCGGTCGGGGGATTTCAAAATAAAAGAGCGACGTCTAAAATCACCGGAAATACGTTTATTTTGTACATTATCTAACGTTAACACGAACCTAAACTAACTTTAGTTAAACTAACTTTGCGCGTCGATGTTGCAGAAGCATAAAGGCAGAGTGTCTAAAACACTGTTGCTTTGTCGATGTTGTGTTGCAGTTGCTTTGAAGTTTCTGTAGCATGCAGAGGCCTTAAGACACTTGAGGTCGTCGTCCCCCCCCCCTCCCATGGGTGTTCCGCGCCTACATGGCAGCGGAGTTACACTGTGGCTGGGGGGGCACCAGGATGCTGATGATGTCTCGCCCTCCCAATCAGAAGAATTTAGGTAGTCAAAAATCTAAAATCACGAATAAGAATAAAATACAGCCAAAAATATACAGTAATATACAGTCAAATGTACAAAGTGTACAATTGTAAAATGTCAATTTAAAAAGTAAAGTATCCAGGAAGATTATGCAGGGAGACTGTACTGTCACTCTGTGCTCAGTGATGGAGTGAGGCACAGTGATGTGTTATAGAGTCTGATGCGTCTATACTTTCCGTAACCGCATTTCTGCAGGACGCTCTCTGATTGGCCACTGACTGACGCTCTCTGATTGGCCACTGACATGTTTGCCCAATCGCGTGAAGAGCTGTGTCTTTGCCCATTTCCGCGTCGAACAGCCTGCAAACTACCTGGCGTTCTATCGCCATGCTCTAAGACAAACTCTAACCTTAACCAACTTCGAAAGAGTGCCTAAGCTTAACCGTCGAAAGAACTTGCCGTCACGCTCTAAGACAAACTCTAACCTTAACCTACTTCGAAAGAGTGCCTAAGCCTAACCAGTGTAGAAACTGGTGTCGGCCAATCAGAGAGCGTCCTGCAGAAATGCTGCTACGGAAAGTATAGACGCGAGTCTGATGGCTGTCGGAATGAAGGACTTCCTGTGCCGTTCAGTGTTGCATCTTGGGAGTATTAGTCTAACACTGAACGTACTCCTTATATCAACCAAGTCATGTTAGCTGTTGTGGAATATTTGAAAGGAGCCAAGACAGTGAACTGTAGAAATTCAGATAGTAGTTTATTTTCCGTGGCTACAGGAAAGTATCCTCAGTTTACAATCAGAGACAAGTGAAACACGAGCATCTCACCAAAAAAGTGAGAAAGAGCTTTGGTCAGACTTACAATGAAATACACTAGCTGGGAATGACAAATGAAAACAAAGATGAAAAAATTTAAACAAACATGGGTTTAGGGGTTTTGTCGTGTCTCACAAAAGACTCATATGAAGACAACAAGAAAAGAACAAGATGTGATTTTCTTGGACATGTCATATCTAAGTCAAGCTGTCCTGGGCCTTGGTCGTTGTTTTAAGAACACTGTTAAGACTGTCGCCCTAGTGTCTGAGAAACTGTATACTAGTTAACTATATATGAACTAGTCAAGGCTGTACAGAGAATATGTATTTAACAGAGAAACGTGACATTTTTCCATATATAGCCAAGTTATGATGGGCAAAGAAAGTTGTTTAAAGCCTATTCTCCATCTACGAGTCAAACTCGCCAAGAATATGTGAATATATGTTGCGGGTGGGGGTATGTGTGTGTCTGTGTGTATTCATGGAGCGGTGGGATCTACCCATGGGAGTTCCCTCTCTTGCGTTACAGGCTGTGCCGTTGGAGTAAGCTGATTGGCTGGCTGGCGCATAGGGGCGGTGCCCTGGAACCCCGCGAACTCGCTCAAAAGGGAGGTGAGTATTGTCAGCTGGGGGCGAGACACAGAAGGACGAGACCCGGAGCAGAGGAGGAAAGAGAAACCCGAGGACGCCGACTGGTGATATTGCTGGTACACACGGTGCTATTGCTGCTTCCTTGAACGAAAACGGGAGTCGAGAGGACGGTAACAGAGGATGCGGGGCTGTAGGAGTACGAGGACACGCGACTCTTTTGTGTTTGTACTTTTCCTCCAGTGGAACCAGTTCATATCGGCGACTGCGGTATTTCCCCCCCGCAGTGGAAACGGGTGGAGCTTCAGACCGGAGAGACATTATCACCACACCGGGCGCCGTGAGTAAAGAACGCAAGACAGTAGAATACGTGCCTGACAAGCGAACTGTTTCCCGGTAAATGAAGACATAGACGAACAGTGACTGCATTGGAATTAGGAATATTATTAGTAGCGTGACGCTGAAGATTATCGGAACGGCATGCAGTAAAGCCAGTAAAACTGTCGAAGACTTGAACCTAGTATTGTGGATTCTCCATCCTCTGTGAACTACCTTTCTCTCTTTTCTAAATCATATGGAGGATATCTAATCCATTGTGCATTGTGACGAACCCGTGAACGGGGGGACCTTGCTCTTACTGACTGTGCCTTTCATTGCAGGCGGGAGGACATTATTGCACGCCTGGTGCTTGTAGTGCCTAAAACACCCCAGTACAGACAGAACAGTTTTTAGCCCGAAGGCGGGAGGGGCTACGGGAGCGGAAGGAGGTGGCGTCCTTCCGGCCCTCACCTTCGGGCCCCGGTTATCATTAACCTTTTTGTATTGTTTGTAACTCAGCGCTTCCACTGCCCCAAACCTAGGTTAGGATATAAGAGGAGTATTCTAGGCCTGGTCACAACCCCTAGCGGTAAACAGCACCCACTATCCTATCCAAACCCCCTTAATTTACTGTGTGAACACTTAGTGTGTATTTATCTACCTATATTCTCCCTAATCATTTGCCGTGGCTCCCCGAGGGATGGTGTGATATCGATACCTATTTCAGGCTGTTTACAGTGAACCGTGTGGTGTAGTGTGATTCTAAATTAACGTTTGATAGTCATAGACCCGTGTGCAGGGCAGACCCTTTTTCCTTCACGTGTGTAGTGGCTCAGGGGCGGGGATAGGTGGCGTGGGTGGGAGTAACAGTCTGAGGGTGGGTTTACAGGGCATTGAGCGCTTCCTCCTTTTAAACTACCCTAGGCTTAAGAGGCGTGGGTATTTTAATCTAGTCTAATAGTGTTTAGGTAGGTTTATGAATTTGTATCTTATGTATTAAAGTATTGCCTGTTTTTCTTAAATACCATTATGTAATAAAGTATTGCTTGTTTTTGCTAAACATTCTCTCCTTGTCTGTCTGTGGTCCTGGGGAATCTGTTGTGGTAGTTCAGCTGAGCTCTTTGGAAAGTACACCTGTGCGCTTGCACTTCCTAGCTGTAGACTGGGGTGCTTTTCATTGGGGTCTGGTGACATTATTTTGGCGTAGTCGGTAGGATTCCCCATAGTCCACAGCAAACATGGCGGATGAGAATCCTGTAGAGATTAGTTTGGTGACAGCAAATACAAGTAATGCCCTGGTATTTGGGGTCGCATTGGGTTCCTAAGTCTAGCGGAGGAAAAAGTGACTGCTAAATACAGTCAGTGGCTAGTCCAGGTTGAATTATTTTTTTTGTGTTGTTGTTGTGACCACGAGCGTTACCACCCCACCAGGGAAGAGACTTTCTGTTTAGCTCCCTTGAGAGCCCCGCACCTAGGAGGAGAGACTCCAGACGACGGTCCTGGAGAAAGAGCTCTCCACCACCCTGGAAGACAGCAAGATACCCCCCGGGTCGTGAGTAAATGTTGGGCAGTGTCCTGTAATGTTTGACTTGAAGACGGAAAACATATGATGTGTAAAGACTGTGGAGGAATACGTTGTGATTGATTGATTGATTGAAAACTTTATTAACAGATTGCAGAATGGGTACAATACAGTACAGCTCAATACACACAATTGTTAAGGGGATGCAGACCAGAGAAAGACTTTCATCTTGTTTCCACCAGGGTCCCCCATTTTCAATTCATCAGGACATATATGACATACATGACATACAGATAGTCAGTACTGCTACATCTATACATTTATGACATACCAGATTTGCAAATACAGTACTGTTTGTGATACAGAAGGAGTCAAGAAAAGGGAGTATATACATTTGACGTAGAAACTGTACATTGGAGGAGGTTGGGTGGGGGGGGTTGGGTACACTGGGATATTGACAACCATACTGGGTAATTTACATTGGAGGTGGTTGGGGGGGGGGGGGGGGGGGCACACTGTATAAGCAAGCAAAACTGTACATTGAGGGGGGGGAAACTCTGTACAAACAAACAAAATTGTACATTGGACTATTGACAAAACCATACTAGGTAAATGACTGTACATTGGAGGGGGTTGGGTTAGGATATGTACAGGGGCCAGTGTTGAATTGCAGTCTCCCGTAGGTGTCTCTTGAGAGAGGTTTTGAAAGTGGGTAGTGATCCACATTCCTTTACAGCTTTGGGTAGGGCGTTCCACATTGATGTGGCATAATTGCGAAACGTGTTTAGTCCCTTATTTGAGCCGAATCTGGGTTTAACATGATTTGTGGAGCTCCCTCTGGTGTTGTGATCGTGGTATTCACTGACCTTTGGGAAGTATTTTGCCATGTACATGGGTACCTTGGTCGTGTAGTGTATCTTGTAGACCAGGCCCATTGCAAGTTGCTGTACTCTGTCATCTACTCTAAGCCATCCTAGGTTGTCAAAGTGGGCAGGGGTGAGGTGGGTTCTAGGAGTAAGGTCAAGCAGTAGTCTGACCAGTTTGTTTTGAGATGTTTGTAATTTTGTTTTTAGCGCCTTTGAGGTGCTTTGGTACCATGAGGTGCAAGCATAGTCGTAGTACCCCTGAATGAGTGCTCCTGCCAGAGTCTTCAGGGTATTCTTGTTTACCAGAGAGGAGATCCGGTACAAGAATCGAGTTCGTTGGTTGACTTTTTTTATTACATTGGATGCCATTTTGTCACAGGAGAGATTAGCCTCTAGGATGGAACCCAGGTAGGTAATTTCATCTTTCCTTGTGACAATATTGTCACCCACTGTAACTGAGAAGCCGTCGGTCTTGCTGAGTTTGTTATTTGAACCGAAGAGAATGGACTCTGTTTTGCCCATGTGTAATGATAGTTTGTTATCAGCGAGCCATATGCAGATTCTGCCTAGTTCCGAGCTGAGGGTTTTTTCAACCTGTAACTTGTTCTTGTCAGAGACCAGCAGGGCTGAGTCGTCCGCAAACAGGAACAAGTTGCAGTCACAAGCTGACGACATGTCATTTGCATAAATTAGGAACAGTAGCGGTCCTAGTATGCTTCCTTGTGGAACACCACAGCTCACTGTGAGGGGGGGGGATAGGGTACCGTTTACCTCCACCATCTGTTCCCTCCCCTCAAGGTAGGATTGCATCCAGCTCACTGATAGGCTATCAAAACCAATTGCTTTTAGCTTGTCAATCAGAATGGAGTGATTGACCGTGTCAAAGGCCTTTTGTAGGTCCAGCATGACCATGCCGCAGTATTTGCCTGCGTCCACCTCTTGTTTGATGTGGTCATTCAAATAGAGAAGGCATGTGTCAGTGGAGTGGGATGTTCTGAAGCCAGATTGGAATTCGTAGATTAGATTTTTTTCCGCTAGGTACTTTTCAACCTGTTCGTAGACTATTTTTTCCATGACTTTCGAGATGGAGGTGAGAATAGAAACAGGGCGGTAGTTGCCTGGGTCTAATTTGCTGCCCTTTTTGTGCAGAGGGGTCACCCTCGCAATTTTGAAGTCCTTGGGGACGTGTCCCTGTTTTATGGAGAGGTTTATTATGTGTGTGATGATTGGGGTGATGGCGGCTGCTGAGTCTCTGAGGAATTTGGAGGGGATGTTGTCATGGCCAGTGGCCTTGTTAGGTTGGAGGGCGCTCAGTTTATTGAGTACCTCATCTGTTGTTACCATTTCCAGTTTGAAGTCGTCCTTGCGGACCCCTAGGTTTTTGTAGTAAGCTACTATGTGTTCTACCCCATAAAGCCCTGAGTGGGAGGGTAGTTTGTTTACCAGTGTTGTGGCTATGTTTGTGAAGAAAATGTTTAAGTAATTGGCTACATCCAGCTTGTCTGTGATGAGCGTGTTGTCCGTTTTTATGTTTATGTTTGAGAATCTGGTTTTAAGTTTTTTACTGCATCCTAGTTGATTATTGAGTAATTTCCAAAGTTCACGTGGTTTGTTTTTGTTTTCCTCAGTTTTGTCATTGATGAAATTCTTTTTTGCAGTTTTGATCATGGAGTTTACGTCGTTTCTTAGTCTGTTTCTTTCTAGTTTGAGTTCAGTCACGTGGGCTTGGAGTTCACTGCTCGTGCTTTTAGTAAGCTTTGACTGACTTTTACGAAACTCAGAGCATTTTTTGTCTCTGGTTTTCATAGCGGCCAGTATTTCGGAGTGCATCCACGGCTCAGCGCGATTTTTTACCCTGGTGGTTCTTAGGGGGGCCATGTCGTTTAGTATTGTTGAGAATTTGGTTTTGAAACCAAGCCATGTTTCTTCAACCAGTGTACCATTGAGTTCATCTGACCAGTCCAGGCTCTCCAGTTCAAGGTTAAAGGCCTCGCTAGAGTAGGTTTTGAGGTCTCTAGATGTGACTGTTTTGTGGCAGCCAGCCTTTTGTTTTAGTTTTTTGCGGGTACAGAATATCATATAATGATCACTTAACCCGCATGCTATAACCCCTTTCTTGGAGATCTTGGACTTGTCGGAGGTCAGAATGAGGTCAATGGTAGTCTGAGTTGATTCACATACACGTGTGGGTTGGGTGATTAGCTGGCTGAGGCCGTGCAGATCACAAAACCTACTGAATGACTTGAAGACGGGTGCATCTTTTCGTTGCATATCCGTGTTCCAGTCTCCAATAAGAATTTTGTCTACATCCTCAACTCCAGCTAAACACCCATCCAGTGTATCATAAAAGTCACTATGATCTGGCGGCCTGTAGACTGTGCCAACCAGTAGGGATTTCGCCCTTTCGAATAGGATTTCCACCCATACAGTTTCAATTGATTTATGATTCAGGTCATTTCTGTTGATGAATTTGGTGTCCTTGTGTATGTACATACAGACACCACCTCCATGTTTGTTCCTATCATTCCTAATTATTGAGTAGTTCTCAATCTCTATCTCTGGATCTTTTACAGAATCGTCAAGCTTAGTTTCTGAGAAGCACAGTATGTTTGCCTTACCATTTATGAATAATTGTTTGATTTCATCCAATTTGTTTTTTAAGCTGTTAATGTTAATGTGAAAAATGTTCAGTCCATTGGCGTTGGTTATTTCATTGATGTTGGCAGGTTCGAAGTATTGTTCGTTTGTGATCTGTTCCTCTGTGTGGGGCTGGGGGGCTTTGTTGTTGAGGGTGGGAAGGGGGGAGGGGGTGGTCGGGTCCCGCTCCGTGCTGGAACAACACCTGAGTGTTGGAGAACCTGGATACTGTTTTTTTCCCCCTTCTGTCTAAAGACTATGGAAGGAGGCCTGAATGACCAGAGCCTGGCTAGACCCCACACATAGAGAGGCCATGTTCCTCCCAGCGGCGACTAAGGCTTTTGTTGTGGCTGAAGGTTGTTTAACACAGCAGGAGACGATATTTCCAATTGTAACAAGTAGGTAATTTATTTAAGAAAAGAAGTTCTTAACAGCAGAAGCTATGGTTCGAGCAGAGGATCACCACAGCTTGAACAAAAAACACTCTGTCTCTCAATCCCTCTGCTCGTCCCCTAAATCCCCTCTCAGTCCTGCCCCCCCATGACAGATATGATGACGTATCATCTCATGTCAGATCTGACATGACGTACATTAAGATGATACGTAGATTTAACATCGGAGAGAGATAAGAACATTAAGAACATGAAGAGAGATAAACAAGATATGATGTACACACACGATATGATGTAAAACATTTAAGAACATTGAAGAGAGAGTGAGATGTGTGTGTGTGTGTGTGTGTGTGTGTGTGTATGTGTGTGTGTGTCTGTGTGTGTGTGCGTCTGCGTACAGACGTATGTGTATTGTATGTGTGTATTGTGTCTGTGTGTGTGTGCTGTGTATGTGTGTGTCCGTGTGTCTGTGTGTGTGTGCTGTGTCTGTGTGTGTGTGCTGTGTATGTGTGTGTCCGTGTGTCTGTGTGTGTGTGCTGTGCCTGTGTGTGTGTGCTGTGTATGTATGAAAGAGAGAAAAGAACAAGATATGAAAGCGATACGATGTACGAGATTACCAGCACACAACGTGCCGTACTGAAATGTCCATCTGTCCAAGTTGTTTTAAGAACGTCAGCCAGACCGTCTTTCAGCACTGCTAGTTGACCTATATTAAACTAGTCCACCCCATACACATTTTCCCCAACATTCCCCCATTTGGGGCTATCCCTAGTCCCACCCAAATCATATAACCAAGAAAATGTGAACGTCTAACTAAACGAGAAACCATATTTATATAATAAAAGTTTAAATGGCTGATCTAAACAAGAAACCTAGCCATATAATAAATTTTAAATGTCTAACTAAACAAGAAACCTTACTTCATTCACTGGACCCCTAACGGACCAACAAAGGCTGACTACCGTTCTCACAATAAACACAAAACCGCTCAAAACAAGAGTAATAATAAAACATCAAAAAAAAAAATACCCCAATTTATAATCCTAACCTGACAGACAAATCCCCCCAACCTCCACCGCTTACCAAATGAGCCACAGTTCCGGCCGGAAACCGCGACTCTCATCAGGGAAAGGAGAAGTTGACCGTCAGAACTAAACATAGAACATCCCTCCCAAAAAAAAATGACATTGTCTCTTCCATAACATTGAGTCCCAGTGTCCATCGCTCAGCCCCCCTTCCATGCCCACGCCATAGTCTCCTCACCGTATTGCCAAAAGTCACATTTTGCCAATACAGCAACCACCACGCCACACCTCCAGTCCTCGTAGAAGCATGTCCCCATGCCTGGACGGGAGGCGCTGGTACCGACCTCACCACGTGTCCCCCCATCTTCGACGGGAGGTGCCCATCTTGCCCACTGCGTTAGCCCCCCCCCTTTGTCCCTCCAGTCCCCAGAACCGATCCCCAGACCACTTCTTCTCAATGCTTCCTCAGGCTCAGAACCGACACTCTGCCGATGCCCCTTCCCATTCCGGTTTGACCAGGACCACGAGTAAAATAAACAAAAAATAATAATAAAAAAAATAAAAAATAATGCAATGATTTTCAATGGTTGCAATCTCTATGCCGAAGGATCATTAGAAAATCAGACTAAAATTCCTAGTTAAAGGAATAAACCAACAAAACTGCACTCAGACCATCCCCCGTCACTCTTAAAGGAAAGAACCAACAAAAAGAAAATGTCCCTACCTCACCATACCCCTAATCCTCTATCCCCTCGTCTCCCTCTAAGGCAGCATAAAGCTGAGGATATGGCCCGATTTGTGGCTCAATCTCTTTCTGTCCCACCATCAGCATTTGGCTCGTTACGTGTGAAGTTACCAGCCTACCCAAGAGAGGCATACCACAACAGAAAAGGAGAACCAATATCAACCCTGCCACCCCAATGGATATCCCCGTCTGCATCACTATGCTTCCCCACTGTCCCAATCTTTCCAACACCCCACTCCCCCACCATTCTTCATTCCGGCCAGAATTCCCCCTCAACTCCTCCCTCAAATCCTTCAGCTTAGCCATGGCCTCGGAGAACTTTCCCCCTGGCCCCACATTCGTCGGAATGAATGTGCAGCAGTACTGTCCAAACATGGAACAGACTCCACCCTTCTCCGCCATTAACCAGTTCAGAGCCTGTCTATTCTGCCACGCCACCGTACTGGTCGCGTGCATCTGGTCCCCCATTGCATCCAACGCCTCCTCGGTGTAGTTGAGATACCGCTGCTGATTGTAAAACAAATAGTTGATCCACCCGGTGTTCTTATTGACCGATATCCATGGCAGAATAGACTCAAACCCTGCCGCAATCTCATTCTTAGCCATGAACTCGGCTGGAATGCCCCTTGGCTGTCCTATGCTGTCCAGATACACCCTTGGGTCTGCCTTGTAGCTACGCTTCGTTCGAGAGATAGGAGACTCAGAAGGTCCTTCCGTCACTGATAATGGTAGGACCACCATTGGCATGATCGCCTGAACCCGGGCACATCTACCTGACCAATCTAAAGGAAGTGTATTCCTCAACCTCCTACCGCCGCAGAGCCAGTATTGGTCCGCCAGTGCCATATCCTGGACATGAAAAGGGCAAGCTACAGGCCGTGGGTTGGTATCCACTCCCTTTAACGCGACCCCGTGTCCACACTTTCCTTCTTTCGTGCAGTTAGTCGTGATGCTCCAAATAGTAGTGCACCGCCCCTCTGCCACCTCCCCTACATCCCGGGTCCCCTCCTTTTGCAAGCACTCGAAATCCTTGGTCAGCCATAGTTTGACACCTCTGGGTATTGGCAACCCCGTCGCTACCCCCTGCACACGTACATCCAATTTCCTACAACGTTCCCGCATAGTGACATCCTTGAAATCCGTGACGTTTCCTGCCGCCTTAAAACGACTAGAGCCGAGAAACCCCAAACACTCTGCCTCGCACCAAGGGCGACTATTATGGGGCCCCTCCCATGCCTCTGCGTCCCTGTCACACTGAGCCCAACTGAACTTCGTGCCCTTCACCAGCAGCCTATCCGGACGTGCCTTGGAGCAGACATAACAATCCTCTATCTGATTCTGCGCGCTCGTGTACTGGACCCACTTAAACCACTCATTCCCTAAAGCCGCCCTATACATCGGGTCAGCCTCCGGGTCTTCCTCGTCATAGTCATAGTCGCCCCCATCTTGTTCCCCGGAAGGAAGCAAACCCCTCAACCTGGCCCAGAGTGAGCCCACTGAGTCCCTCAACGTTCCGACTGTCCTCTGGAACATATCCTGTCCCCCCACCTCTTCCGACTCAGTGTCCTTGACCTCCCTTTTTCCCCTCACCCCTGTCCTCATCCTCGTTAGTATAATGGTAAGTATCCCCGCCTGTAACGGGGGAATGGTCAAAATCAAAAACATGCCCTTGCGGTCCTACGGGAAACACCCCTTTTGGTTGTAGTCTTATCTTCTCCCCCCCTTCCTCGATGGAGGGAAGAGGGGGCGCCTGATTCTGAGCCTGGTCATGAAAGCCTGCTGGTACTTGAGCCTGAGCGGGACCCCGTGGGACTCCTACCCACTCAAACCCGTCATTCTCAAGGACGGGTCGACCGTGACGGTTCTTAATGACGTCGTTGTGCCCGGCCGACCGTCCGCACACTGCTGCCAACATCTGCGGGAGCATCAGCAGGCACTGCACCTTCCAGTTGCCGTCTCGGACCCTCCATGTCGGGTTCTGCATAACTGCGATCGATTGTATCCCCCAAGAGATCGCCGCTGGCCTTTATGCAGTGATTGAAGTGGAACCAGGTCGCTGATCCTTTGACTTGGACTGCCGTTCCAGTCGATCGGATCACCTCGTACGGGCCCTCTCTCCGGGGTGATGACCACTTTCTCTTGTGGACCTTTACGAAGACCAAGTCCCCAGGGATCAGTCTCGGTTTGGTGGCTTCCTTCTCCGCCTCCTTCACCCCCTTTCTCTCCTTTCTCTGCTCCTGTCGAAACACAGCTTCATGTATTTTAGTCACTTGCTGAAGATATTTTTTCAGATCTTGCTCAAAAATATCTAATGCCGGGCCCCTAGCCAGGTGTCTAAATGGCGGTGCTGGCATGCTGCGGCCTGTAAGCATTTCATGCGGTGTTAGCTGTGTTTGGCGGTTTACGCTGCTTCTAATAGCCATCAGAGCAAGTGGCAAAGCATCAATCCAGTTAAGCTTAGTTTGCATACAGATTTTCAACAGTTTGTTTTTAATGACCAGATTGGCCCTTTCCACCTTCCCCTGCGACCCGGGACTATAGACACAGGAAAGGCGCTGTCTTATACCTAATTTCTGCATCAGCCCTTTAACCACCTTGTCGATGAACTCGCGGCCATTATCGCTTTGTAATATCGTGGGAATTCCAAATCTCGGAATGACCTCGCGACACAGGAACTTGATCACTGTGTCCGCGTTCTTGTGTTTAGATGGAATGGCCTCAATCCAGCGACTAAAGCAGTCCTCTACTACCAGGAGGTATCGTTTGCCCTGCACTGGCGTTATCATGTCTGTATAGTCCATAATCAGATGTCTGAATGGTCCCTCAGGGAGGGGTGTGTAAGCCGCCACTGTCGGTACTCCTTTGCGCACATTGCCCTGTAAGCATGTTAAACACCTGGCTAGTGTAACGTCAATTTGTGCCTGAAGCTTTGGGGACCAAAATCCCATTTTCGTGATTCGTTTCAGGGTCTCTGCTCTTCCACAGTGATCAACACCATGAGCCTCAGGTATCACTAAGGACAGAAGATCGATGGAGGCGACTATCAAACCGTTATGACTCCTCCACAGACCATCTGCCCCCCTTACAGCCCCCCTCTCCGTCCACGACTGTTTCTCGGCCTGCGTGGCTGAGTCCTGAAGATCACTCAAATTATCCTCAGTTACCTCAGTCGTCAGTTCGGCCGCAAACATCAGAACAGCCGTGGACGGCACCGCAGCCGCCGCCTTCGCGGCCTCGTCCGCCGCGTTGTTTCCCGTCGTCACAAAGGACAGGTCTTTTCTGTGTGCCTGGCACTTTACGATAGCAATGCTTTTGGGCAACTTTACAGCCTGAATAAGCGCCACAACCTGCTTGTGGTGAAGGATCGGTGAGCCGTCCGATTTCTTAAAGCCTCTTGCCTTCCAAATGGCCGCGAATAGGTGGCATACGCCATGCGCATACGCAGAGTCTGTAAAGATGTTAACCGTGCGATCTTTAGCTATTATGCATGCTTCTGTTAGTGCTATTAGTTCTGCAAGCTGGGCCGAACATGGTTGCATGCATTGTTCGGCCTTTCTTGTTAGTGTTTCTCCGTTAGGTTTGCACTGTACGACGGCGTATCCTGACCTTAAATTTTCCCCCTCCCGATAGCAGGACCCATCCACAAAAAGTGAGAGTTCTGCTATCGCGAGCGGGTCGACTCCCAAATCAGGACGGAGTTTCACGAAAGCCTGTACCTCCACCTCACACTCATGCGGTTGACCCTCGCTTGGGAGTGGTACCAGATCCGCCGGGTTACTGCCGTGGCATGTTTTTATCGTAACGTCCGAGTACTGCAGGAGCCTCATGTAAGCCTGTTGCCGTTGGCTGGTCAGAACAAATTTGCCTCTTTCAATCAAGTTTGCCAATTTGTGATGTGTCCAAATGCAAATGTCATATCCCATTGTCACGGCCGTTGCCTTCTCATACATCAAATGTGCTGCGGCCAGGGCCTGATAACAAGGTGGCAGACCCTGCTCCACCGGCGAAAGAGCTCTAGAGTAATATGCTATCGGTTGTTTTTTCCCACTCCCCCCCTGTGTTTGAGTCAGGACAGCTGTTGCATGCTGCGCTCTATGTGAGACGAATAGGTGGAAACACTTCTCATAATCCGGCAGCGCCAGGGCAGGGGCCTGTAACAACAGACGCTTAATGTTTATGAACGCGTCCTCCCCCTCCTCGGTCCATGTCAAGGGAGCGCGAAGCTTGTCTGTACCCGCCTCTTTTATCATCATCCTCAACGGCGCTGTCGCTATCGTATAGTCCTCCACCCACTCAGAGCTGTACCCAGTCATCCCTAAAAACGTCATCATCTGTCGGACCGTCAATGGCCTAGGTGCCTTGGATACAGCTTCGAGTTGCGTGGGTGAGATGTTTTTTATGCCCTTTTGAATGACGCGAGACAAGTACTCAACTTTTGGCTGGCAGTACTGCAGTTTTGAACGGGATGCCTTGTGGCCTCCCACGGCTAATCCACTCAAAACTTTGATGGAGTCCTCATGGCACTGCTGACGTGTATCCGAGCAGATTAGAATGTCATCTGCATACAGTAAAACCGTGCTGAGTAGTGTGTCGCACACTCCTTGCAAGTCTTCCTTGAGCGCCTTCGAGAAGTAATGCGGCGAGTGCGCGAACCCTTGTGGCAACCGGGTGTAAGAGTATTGTTTCCCCCTGTGGGTAAAAGCAAACAGATACTGAGACTCTTTTTCCAATGGAACACTGAAGAATGCCTGCGTGAGATCAATGACCGTATAGTACTGCGAGCTACTCGGGATGTTTGTCAGGAGGGTGTGTGGATTAGCGACTTCCGCCTCTGGTCCAGACACCACGTCGTTCACCGCCCTCAAATCGTGTACCAGTCTGTACCTAGCTCTGTCCGCCTTTAGCACTGGGTGGATAGGTGTATTACATCTGGATTTGAAAGGGACGAGCACTCCCCCCTTTAACAGTCCCTCAATCTGATGTGATATAGCTTCCTCCGACTCTGGCTTCATTGTATACTGTCTGATAAAGGGTGGTCTACAACCCTTCTTTAACCTGACCTTCACTGGCTGTGCCGACAATATTAGACCCACATCTGTGTCGTGTTTTGACCACAACCGTTCCGGGGTGCGCGCCAACATGTCCTGTTCCAGCAAAGCATCCGCCTCTGGAATAACGCAAGGGTCTCCTGGTAATCTGATTACTTGCGGTTTTGCCAAAACTGAAAAGGAAATCATTATTTTTATGAAACTCCCATCTGCGCTGTTCCAAATTAGCGGAGATTCCGTGGAGACCCACCTTTGAGTCTCGGATTCCTGTATCATTGAACCTAGATGTTCGGATTCGTAACCAGGATTTATTCTCAGAGTGATGTGTGGGGCGGCGTCTCTTAGTCTATGTTGTTCCCGTAGATACTTACTCGTGTTAACCCTCAACGCCGCGCCCTGTCTCCCTACAATTATCGTAGATGAGTTAATCTGCACCTGCTCGGGCTGTCCCTGCAACCATGCCTTGTTCCTAACTAGGTCACTATTCGTCAAATACTGTAGTGTGCAATGTGCCTCCATGTTTGTTTGTCTAGACTGAGGCAGTTGGGTTTTCAGAAATGGCTCCCAGGGGTCACAGACCCTTTGCAGCTCTGCATCTATGTTGCCCAGCCAGAACACAGTGGCCTCTTTCTCCCCCGTCCCTTGTAGCATCATTTGGTACACGTCTTGTTCAATTTGAATCCCCTCAGGCGTACATAGGATTTTACAGCCTAGTTTACACATTGCATCTCGTCCCAAGGGATTGCGCGGGGTGCTGTCCGAAATTAATACAGGTATTGTTATGGTCTTGTTGTTATACGTCATAGAGATTGGATCTGATGTGGGTATTAATTGTGTTTTTCCCGAGAATCCGACCGTCCGAACATACTGTCCAGACTGGGGTAAGTGAGCGGCGTATTTTTGCTTTATGCAGGAAAAACCTGCTCCAGTGTCTGCCATCATCTCTGTTAATTTGCCCTCCACTAGGACCTGCAGAATAGGTTCTTGCTCAGCTCCCTTGGAAACCACAATCATTTGATTTCCCCCCGTCGCATTCTCTGGGCACCCCTAGTGATTACCCCCCTGGTTTCGGGGCCCTCCTGTCTCCCCCTGGTCGTGGGG
>NC_140166.1:34704780-34851087 GCF_963971535.1 Notolepis coatsorum
GTGTGTGTGTGTGTGTGTGTGTATGTGTGTGTGTGTCTGTGTGTGTGTGCGTCTGCGTACAGACGTATGTGTATTGTATGTGTGTATTGTGTCTGTGTGTGTGTGCTGTGTATGTGTGTGTCCGTGTGTCTGTGTGTGTGTGCTGTGTCTGTGTGTGTGTGCTGTGTATGTGTGTGTCCGTGTGTCTGTGTGTGTGTGCTGTGCCTGTGTGTGTGTGCTGTGTATGTATGAAAGAGAGAAAAGAACAAGATATGAAAGCAATACGATGTACGAGATTACCAGCACACAACGTGCCGTACTGAAATGTCCATCTGTCCAAGTTGTTTTAAGAACGTCAGCCAGACCGTCTTTCAGCACTGCTAGTTGACCTATATTAAACTAGTCCACCCCATACACATTTTCCCCAACACTTTCCCCCGGGAAGTGATAAAGGCATTGCCCCTGGAACATGGGGAAAAGCGGTCTTCGGAGATTCTTCAAGGACGGGGAGACGGACGTTGAGACGAGGATGGGAAGCCGGACGCTGAGATGAAGGAAGAGAAAAAGGGAAGACTGACTCTACGAGCAGTACGGGTCTGAGCCTCATGTGGAGGCAGCGCAGAAGAGGCCCGGGGAAGGAGCTCTGAAGGTGCCGAAAAGTCCCCCTGCTTCTCTGAAGAACTGAAAGGGGGTGAAGCTAAGAAGGAATCTAAACCAGAGACTGGCGAGGAGGACGACGCCCAGGACGACGACGATGATGATGACGAAGATGCAGAGGAAATGCAGGATCGGAAACTAAGCATACTGCAATCTCCCCGGAAGTGTGACGATCCAGATGCAGCAACCTGGGCAAACTGCCCATCCGCTTGGTCCAGCTGTGATGGCCGGGACGGCCATCGATATAGGGGGGGGGAAATGTCGCGGGTGGGGGTATGTGTGTGTCTGTGTGTATTCATGGAGCGGTGGGATCTACCCATGGGAGTTCCCTCTCTTGCGTTACAGGCTGTGCCGTTGGAGTAAGCTGATTGGCTGGCTGGCGCATAGGGGCGGTGCCCTGGAACCCCGCGAACTCGCTCAAAAGGGAGGCGAGTATTGTCAGCTGGGGGCGAGACACAGAAGGACGAGACCCGGAGCAGAGGAGGAAAGAGAAACCCGAGGACGCCGACTGGTGATATTGCTGGTACACACGGCGCTATTGCTGCTTCCTTGAGCGAAAACGGGAGTCGAGAGGACGGTAACAGAGGACGCGGGGCTGTAGGAGTACGAGGACACGCGACTCTTTTGTGTTTGTACTTTTCCTCCAGTGGAACCAGTTCATATCGGCGACTGCGGTGTTTCCCCCCCGCAGTGGAAACGGGTGGAGCTTCAGACCGGAGAGACATTATCGCCACACCGGGCGCCGTGAGTAAAGAACGCAAGACAGTAGAATACGTGCCTGACAAGCGAACTGTTTCCCGAGTGGTAAATGAAGACATAGACGAACAGTGACTGCATTGGAATTAGGAATATTATTAGTAGCGTGAAGCTGAAGATTATTGGAACGGCATGCAGTAAAGCCAGTAAAACTGTCGAAGACTTGAACCTAGTATTGTGGATTCTCCATCCTCTGTGAACTACCTTTCTCTCTTTTCTAAATCAGATGGAGGATATCTAATCCATTGTGCATTGTGACGAACCCGTGAACGGGGGGACCTTGCTCTTACTGACTGTGCCTTTCATTGCAGGCGGGAGGACATTATTGCACGCCTGGTGCTTGGAGTGCCTAAAACACCCCAGTACAGACAGAACAGTTTTTAGCCCGAAGGCGGGAGGGGCTACGGGAGCGGAAGGAGGTGGCGTCCTTCCGGCCCTCACCTTCGGGCCCCGGTTATCATTAACCTTTTTGTATTGTTTGTAACTCAGCGCTTCCACTGCCCCAAACCTAGGTTAGGATATAAGAGGAGTATTCTAGGCCTGGTCACAACCCCTAGCGGTAAACAGCACCCACTATCCTATCCAAACCCCCTTAATTTACTGTGTGAACACTTAGTGTGTATTTATCTACCTATATTCTCCCTAATCATTTGCCGTGGCTCCCCGAGGGATGGTGTGATATCGATACCTATTTCATTCTGTTTACAGTGAACCGTGTGGTGTAGTGTGATTCTAAATTAACGTTTGATAGTCATAGACCCGTGTGCAGGGCAGACCCTTTTTCCTTCACGTGTGTAGTGGCTCAGGGGCGGGGATAGGTGGCGTGGGTGGGAGTAACAGTCTGGGGGTGGGTTTACAGGGCATTGAGCGCTTCCTCCTTTTAAACTACCCTAGGCTTAAGAGGCGTGGGTATTTTAATCTAGTCTAATAGTGTTTAGGTAGGTTTTTGAATTTGTATCTTATGTATTAAAGTATTGCCTGTTTTTCTTAAATACCATTATGTAATAAAGTATTGCTTGTTTTTGCTAAACATTCTCTCCTTGTCTGTCTGTGGTCCTGGGGAATCTGTTGTGGTAGTTCAGCTGAGCTCTTTGGAAAGTACACCTGTGCGCTTGCACTTCCTAGCTGTAGACTGGGGTGCTTTTCATTGGGGTCTGGTGACATATATACCAAAAGTTTAGTTTGTCAAATGAATCCCAGAGTGTAGCTACAAGTTCAATTTTACAACCATTTAGTGCTATTGGGTTTAAAGGGGTATGTTCACAATTTTGGAACCCGATTTTGAAGGGTTGAGTCCTTTCACAGCAAAACCCATGCTTTGTTTGCATGGATACCTACACATCCTTAGTTGGCCACAAAAGTAATATAAAGTGAATGGGGTCACTGTAGATTAGAAGCACTTGAACATAATCAAACTGCTTGGCTTCGGTTGCAGTGTGGAGTAGGTTTCAGAGCTTGACTGGAAAGTGGCCTCATTACTTAACACTTTGTGGCTAACTAGTCAGAGCTCTGATATCAGGTGAAAGGAGTCCGATCGACAACATCAGCTCTAAGTCGGAAATAGGGCTAGGTTTTGATTTGGGTTGATCTGTTATTGTCTTTGCTAACATTGGACATGCTCCGATTGTTCTGAAAGGCACAATTAAGAGATGATGGGTCAACTTAGGACACAACAAAAATTCTTATTTGTAAGAACCACGGGAAGGGAACACATTAAGCCTATTGTCTATAAGTGCTGCTTGGCAATGCAGCCCAAAAATGTACCTGAAAAAACAACTCCTCCCTTAAGTTTGATGAAATAAACAGTGAAGAGAACTACAAATAAACAGATTTTTGTTTTTTAATTTTTTTACATCAGACTTTAAGATTTGTTCTTAGTTACCGTACACTATAGCTATGTGCAATGATCTTTCTACAGGACTTGATCCAGGCAAGAAATGGAAACCTGCCTAAATTAAATGATATTGCTATTCGCCCTCAGGTTAAAAGACAACAGACTACACAAGGCTTTGATCTGCGATCATATCCAGCCAGAATAGCGATGCCCACCACCCTACCCACCCACCCGACCCAGGCTAATCACGTCTGTGGTGGTGTGTTAGTGCACTACGGCGGGGGCTTGTTAGCCACACGGGCACCTCTAATGAGTTTTATTTGTTATGTTTTATCCCTCTCCACCTCTCCTTCTCCTCTCTGTAAACAGAGTGGTGGGAGAGGGAGGGCTAGAGCTCGGGCTAAAGAACGAGCCTTCCTCCACTCCTACATGAGGCTAATTATCCATGCCTCACGTGGATAATCTTCCAGCTCCACCTCTCTCTCTCTCTCCTGGTGCATAGTTCTACATTAACCTCCTCATTAGTGTAAATTGGAGCGTGTGTGTGTGCGTGCGTGCGTGCGCGTGCGCGCGTGTGTGTGTGTGTCCTCTCACATACGCTGTGTTCTCATTCCTATGGAGCTCTAAACTCGGGCTTCGTATAGAAATTCTATATTTGTATGGCATCGATCGAATTGCTTCAATACTGTTGAGTATAGAAAAATGCTGCAGTATCAAAATGTTGAGTCGAATGACACTTTGTCCTTCATTCAGTACCAAACGTCGATATCTAAGTAGTTAATCTCATTGGTGTCGGTGAGTTTGTTCCAAGATATAACATTTCTTCTGTTCAACCTCAAACCAAAATCATTCAAAATGTAACAATGGCCGATATTGAAACTCTTCAAATGATACCTGCCATATTTCCTGAGTTTCCCCCGAGAGGATCAATAAAGGAATATCTCATTTTATTTATACTGCTTCCTTAATGGATATTATAGGAATGGAAGACACAACCTGGAAAAGTGATTGCGTTAAACCGTTCCGCTACACTGTGTTTGGACAGTCGTCTTTTTCTGTAAGAGCAATAACTCAGTGGAACAGTCTGCCAGACGAGATGAGGAGGTGCAGCTCAGTGGAACAGTCTGCCAGAAGAGATGAGGAGGTGCAGCTCAGTGGAACAGTCTGCCAGAAGAGATGAGGAGGTGCAGCTCAGTGGAACAGTCTGCCAGAAGAGATGAGGAGGTGCAGCTCAGTGGAACAGTCTGCCAGAAGAGATGAGGAGGTGCAGCTCAGTGGAACAGTCTGCCAGAAGAGATGAGGAGGTGCAGCTCAGTGGAACAGTCTGCCAGAAGAGATGAGGAGGTGCAGCTCAGTGGAACAGTCTGCCAGAAGAGATGAGGAGGTGCAGCTCAGTGGAACAGTCTGCCAGAAGAGATGAGGAAGTGCAGCTCAGTGGAACAGTCTGCCAGAAGAGATGAGGAGGTGCAGCTCAGTGGAACAGTCTGCCAGAAGAGATGAGGAGGTGCAGCTCAGTGGAACAGTCTGCCAGAAGAGATGAGGAGGTGCAGCTCAGTGGAACAGTCTGCCAGAAGAGATGAGGAAGTGCAGCTCAGTGGAACAGTCTGCCAGAAGAGATGAGGAGGTGCAGCTCAGTGGAACAGTCTGCCAGAAGAGATGAGGAGGTGCAGCTCAGTGGAACAGTCTGCCAGAAGAGATGAGGAGGTGCAGCTCAGTGGAACAGTCTGCCAGAAGAGATGAGGAGGTGCAGCTCAGTGGAACAGTCTGCCAGAAGAGATGAGGAAGTGCAGCTCAGTGGAACAGTCTGCCAGAAGAGATGAGGAGGTGCAGCTCAGTGGAACAGTCTGCCAGAAGAGATGAGGAGGTGCAGCTCAGTGGAACAGTCTGCCAGAAGAGATGAGGAGGTGCAGCTCAGTGGAACAGTCTGCCAGAAGAGATGAGGAAGTGCAGCTCAGTGGAACAGTCTGCCAGAAGAGATGAGGAGGTGCAGCTCAGTGGAACAGTCTGCCAGAAGAGATGAGGAGGTGCAGCTCAGTGGAACAGTCTGCCAGAAGAGATGAGGAGGTGCAGCTCAGTGGAACAGTCTGCCAGAAGAGATGAGGAGGTGCAGCTCAGTGGAACAGTCTGCCAGAAGAGATGAGGAGGTGCAGCTCAGTGGAACAGTCTGCCAGAAGAGATGAGGAGGTGCAGCTCAGTGGAACAGTCTGCCAGAAGAGATGAGGAGGTGCAGCTCAGTGGAACAGTCTGCCAGAAGAGATGAGGAGGTGCAGCTCAGTGGAACAGTCTGCCAGAAGAGATGAGGAGGTGCAGCTCAGTGGAACAGTCTGCCGCCAGAAGCCGCGCATGACGAGAATCAACCACTGGGGCCTCTGGCTTCTGTGTTAGTAGGCTGATTGACTGTATAGGGTTTTCTTTTAATATGTTATTGTATGTTTTTACTGTTTGATTGATTGATTGAAAACTTTATTAACAGATTGCACAATGGGTACAGTACAGTACAGCTCAATACATACAATTGTTAAGGGGATGCAGACCAGAGAAAGACTTTCGTCTTGTTTACATCAGGGTCCCCCATTTTCAATTCATCGTAAATATAACATACAGATAGACAGTACTGCTACATCTATACATTTATGACATACCAGATTTGCAAATACAGTACTGTTTGTGATACAGAAGGAGTCAAGAAAAGAAGTATATACATTTGACGTAGAAACTGTACATTGGAGGAGGTTGGGTAGGTGGGGGGGGGGTACTGTACATTGGAGGTGGTTGGGTGGGTGGGGGGAGGGTGGGTAGGAGGGGTGGGTGGGAGACACTGTACAACTGTACAAGCAACACTGTACATTGGAATATTGACAAGACCATACTTGGTCATTTTTACTGTACATTGGAGGGGGTTGTGTTAGGACATTTACAGGGGCCAGTTTCGAATAGAAGTCTCCCGTAGGTGTTCTTTGAGAGTGGTTTTGAAAGTGGGTAGTGATTCACATTCCTTTACTGCTTTGGGTAGGGCGTTCCACATTGATGTGGCATAATTGCAAAACGTGTTTAGTTCCTTGTTTGAGCCGAATCTGGGTTTAACATGATTTGTGGAGCTCCCTCTGGTGTTGTGATCGTGGTATTCACTGACCTTTGGGACGTATTTTGACATGTACATGGGTACCTTGGTCGTGTAGTGTATCTTGTAGACCAGGCCGATTGCAAGTTGCTGTACTCTGTCGTCTACTCTAAGCCATCCTAGGTTGTCAAAGTGGGCAGGGGTGAGGTGGGTTCTAGGAGTAAGGTCAAGCAGTAGTCTGACCAGTTTGTTTTGAGATGTTTTTAATTTTGTTTTTAGCGCCTTTGAGGTGCTTTGGTACCATGAGGTGCAAGCATAGTCGTAGTACCCTTGAATGAGTGCTCCTGCCAGAGTCTTCAGGGTATTCTTGTTTACCAGTGAGGAGAATCGAGTTCGTTGGTTGACTTTTTTTATTACATTGGATGCCATTTTGTCACAGGAAAGATTTGCCTCTAGGTTTGAACCCAGGTAGGTAATATCTTCTTTCCTTGTGACAATATTGTCACCCACTGTAACTGAGAAGCCGTCGGTCTTGCTGAGTTTGTTATTTGAACCGAAGAGAATGGACTCTGTTTTGCGTAATGTGTAATGATAGTTTGTTATCAGCGAGCCATATGCAGATTTTGCCTAGTTCCGAGCTGAGGGTTTTTTCAACCTGTATTGTTTTACATTGTATGTACAAGGGACTGGAGATGTAAAATAGTAATGTTTTCTCTTCGGAGACTAATGTTTTGTACGTTGTCGATGAGAAGAAAAAATTTAAATTATAATAATAAGGAGCAAGCAAGCAATAACAAGGAGAGAAATGGAGCCCTGAGAATAATTGGGATTAACATTTAACACTTGGATTAACATTTGGGATTACCATTTAACACTTGGGATTACCATTTAACACTGTAACACTTAACATTTGGGATTAACACTTAACACTTGGGATTGTTTTGCAGCCACTACACTTGCTTACCAGAAAGATTGACTACATGTACATATGCCTACATGTGGAATTGTTGATATATAAGAACCTTGGTGTTGTCCTCGACGACCAGTTAAACTTCTCTGCTCACATCGCAGCGACAACCAGAACCTGCAGATTCCTCCTGAGCAACGTCAGAAGGAACCGCCCCTCCCTTTTTTATTTTTTTTTTAATAATTTTTTAGCATTTTTACAGCTTTTATTGGCCACGCAGGACCGACAGAGGAGAGGGCGAACGGGAGGAGAGGTGGGGAGGAGATGCGACAAATAACGACGGGAGCTGGGATCGAACCCGGGTCGGCTGCGTAGGTGCGCGAGGCACTATGGTATGCGCCACGAGGGCGCCCCGGATCCGCCCCTTCCTGACAAAAGAAGCCACCCAACTCCTCATCCAATCAACAGTCATCTCCCGCCTCGACTACTGCAACGCACTGCTCGCTGGCCTCCCGGCCACTGCCACCAAGCCTCTTCAACTCATTCAAAACGCAGCGACCCGCCTGATCTCAAACCTACCGAAGTCGGCCCATGTCACCCCACTTCTTAGGGACCTGCACTGGCTCCCCATTGCTGCACGTATCCGCTTCAAGGCCCTCGACCTAGCATACCGTGCGGCAAAGGGAACCGCTCCCGCCTACCTCCGGTCAATGGTCTCTAACTACACACCCTCAAGACCCCTACGCTCTGCATCTTCTGGCCGCCTCAGACCTACTCCTATCCAAGCTCCGGGAGGGTCATCAAAGAGAAGCCGCCTATTCTCAGTCCTTGCCCCACAATGGTGGAATGAACTACCCACCCCAGTTAGGACAGCCAAATCCCATCCAATCTTTCGCCGTCGACTAAAGACGCACTTCTTCAACCATTATCTGAAATAATGGAGAAAAAAAAAATATATATATATATCTAACCCCAACTAACCTTACTGTCATGCACTAATAAACTAACCTACACTGTAACACGCAACACTTTGATGAACATTGTTACTAATCTGATACCCTTCCTGATGACTTGTCGTACAGAACTTGTAAGTCGCTTTGGATAAAAGCGTCAGCTAAATGACTAAATGTAAATGTATATTAAAACACAGGCCTTATGATACAGTATAGTAGGCTACTTATAGCTTTTTGCCTCAGTGGTCAATTGCAACTTGATGTTTATTTTTTAAGAAATGAAACACTATTTACATCAAGATCAATGTGAATGCACAACAAAGGTTTAGAAGCTCTGTGGAATAACAGACAACTGCACTGGTCACTGGTCCTCAAACCTGCATCACCCAGAAACCCAGGATACATCAGACTGGAAAATCTGGGTACTTGGGCTTTTCTCACGGCTGTGCCTACAGTGCAGACACTGTACTGACTGCCAAGTTTTCAAGTTCAAGTTTGCTTTTATTTGTCACGTATAAAGTACATGAACATTACAGTGAAACAGCGCTGCCAGGATCCTGATGAGAGTCCGTAAACATGAGCACATAACCCCCATCCTCCACTCACTACATTGGCTCCCTGTCTCATCCCGGATCAAATCCAAAATCCTGCTGCTCACCCATAACTGCATAAACGGACACGCACCTCTACCTACAGGAACTCATCACTCCACAATCCTCCACCCATACCCTCAGATCTGCAGGTAGCCTGCTCCTCCGGGTCCCCAGTTCCCGGCTCTGCACCATGGGGGACTGAGCCTTCTGCTCGGCTGCACCACGCCTGTGGAAAAGCCTCCCCATCCAGCTGAGGGCACCACAGAGCCTGGACTCTTTTAAAGCAGGCCTGAAAACATTCTTATTTCAAAAGGCCTTTGATTGCTAGCTATTTCTTGTGATTTTTTTCGTCTTGTGCTGTTGTTTAAAATGTTCTGTTTATACTATGTTTTATTTTTATTTTGTATTTTAATTTATTATTATTATTAATTATTATTTTTTAACTATGTTTTAACCCTGTAGCATTATTATTATTATTATTATTATTATTATTATTATTATTATTATTATTATTATTATTATTATTATTATTATTATTATTATTATTATTATTATTATTATTATTATTATTATTATTATTATTATTATTATTATTATTATTATTATTATTATTATTATTATTATTATTATTATTATTATTATTATTATTATTATTATTATTATTATTATTATTATTATTAAATGCTTGGTTCTGTGTGGTCGTCCTCGTGGCGCATACCATAGTTGTTATGGTTTGTAACCGACCCCAATCGCACAACACAAGACAGGTATGAGAGTAAGCCAAAACAGGGCAATTATTTATTACATAACAAAAAGCGGCACAGTCCCTTTAAGGAAGAACACAAAAACACTAGAGTCAAGGAATATGGAAAATGCGGCACTGTGCCTTTAAGAGGCGAACAGGCTAAGGGACTAAGGCTAAGGAACAGGGCCAGGGCTAAATGTCAAGGACCAGGGGCACTGGAGAGGGGGACAGGGACAGAGGCCCGGAGAGGCGGGCTGGAGACAGGGACAGAGAACAGGGTTAAGGCCTTGGACAGGGCGAGGGCCAGAGCTGCTTACAGGGATGAGGACAGGGTTCCGACGGCGGAGGCCTGGCACGGGAACAGGGGCCCGACGGCGGAGGCCTGGCACGGGGACAGGGGCCCGACGGCGGAGGCCTGGCACGGGGACAGGGGCCCGACGGCGGGGGCCTGGCACGGGGACAGGGGCCCGACAGCGGGGCCGGGCACGGAGACAGGGGCCCGACGGCGGGGGCCGGGCACGGAGATCCTCCACCTCCTCCTCGGATGCTGCAGACGGGCAGCGCAGAACAAAGGGGGTCCCAGGGGACCGGGATGGGAACACGCCGTCCTCCCGTGGAATACTAGGGAGCGACGACGAGCCTCACCCCAGGAACGAGGATCACGAAGAGACGCCTTCCTCCCGTGGAATCGGGAGCGATGGCGTGCCGCCTTGAAGTCTGGAGTGGGAACACTGGAAAACCTCCCGTAGAGAATTAGAGAGCGAAGACGGTGTCCCACTCCAGGCAAACGGCGACAGGTGGTGATGGCTGGGCCGTCGTCTCCAGCCGGAGATGCGGCAGGTGATGGTGACGTACAGAATGGTAACATACAGAACTCCATGAACACAGACACAGATACAGAACGAACACAGAGTCCAGAACACAGAACGACCCGACAAGGACTGGAGGGGAGTCTGCAACCTAAGTACTCTCCAGCAGATTGCAAACTCCCAATTGGTGCGTGAGGGTAGAGGAACAGAATGTCCAAGGGTGGGGGCTGGTGAAGAGTAGGAGGCAGGCAAAAGTTCTCACAAGGGTGGGGGCTGGTGAAGAGTAGGAGGCAGGGAAAATTCTCGCAAGGGTGGGGGCTGGTGAAGGAGAGTAGACAGGGAAAAGCTCAGGGAACAGGCGAATCCTCACAATAGTGCTTTGCACACCTACGCGGCTGTCCTGGGTTCGACTCCCGCTCTCTAGGGATAATTTGTCGCATGTCTTTCCCGCCTCTTCTCCCGTTCACCCTCTCCTCCTCTGTCGGTCATGTCTGACCATGAAAAATGAAGCTGTAAAAATGCTAAAAATAAATCTTAAAAAAAAATGCTTGGTCCTGTGAGCCCCTGAGAATGTGCTTCATACAGTAAAAAAAATAAAGTAAAAGAGGAATAATGTCCCAACTCCAACACTATACAAATATACAATATACAATATACAAACTAAAGTACAACCTACCTAAGTACAATGAAGTAAAAATGCAGACTTAAAAAAAGAAAATAATAATAATTGTATTTGGCCTGTATAAGAACTGTCGGCAGAACATGCAGTGGAAAAGCGGCAAAAGTGACCTAAAACTAAGAGGTAATGACTATTTCTGGGGCTTGGTAGTCTTTAGTGTGATTCATATCCCTGTGTTTTGCCCTAAAGTTGTAGTTTATGAACAAACTCTGTCGAATCCCTGTCTATTCCTTGAGAGGTTTTCCCCCCAAAAGAGGCATGGCGATCAAAACTCAGTAGCACAGATTGAATATGATCTGAATCGCTATTCTGGCTGGATAGGATCGCAGACCAAAGCCTTGTGTAGTTTGTTGTCTAACCTGAGGGCGAAAAGCAATATCAGAGCTCCCCCGTTTTATTTAGGCAGGTTTTTTTTCACTAGATAAAGTCCTGTAGAAAAACCATTGCACATAGTATAAGAACAAATCTTAAAGTCTGAGGTGAAACAAAAATCGAATATGAACGTATGGTACTTTGCTCCGATCCAAGACTTCCACACTGTAGATGCTGGGGCCAAAACAAAATGGCCACTCTCCATTATTCCTCAGTGCCCAGTGTTTAACTTCAATCTGTCTGGCCCACTTCAGAACAATCTCACACTTTCACAAGTCATTGTCGTGACATGTAAAGTGTGTCCTCACAGCCCTTCATCCACACATACAATACCCTCATTATCTCTCTCTCTCGCTCTCTCTCACCGGCCATCAAGTCCCAGTCCGTTCTTGCTCATTAAACATATGTCTCGTTTTCCATTCCAGACGGCAGATAGCGTAGAAGTGCACACAAAGGCACTATTTTTAGGCCGGCGTCGGCTCATCTCCACGGAAAGTCTAATGAGAGGGGGATCAAACTCTTAACTTACGCCAAGGGGAGACAAGCAGCAGAATGTACGTGGCCCTAGACGTGGGATGAGACGAGGCAGAACAATGGGTTTGGAATGTGCCGTAACTGCGGCGTTATGGAGCAGGAATGAGAACAGTGAATACAGATGCCTCTATAATGAGGGATTAAGTGGTGGATTACGGGCCTTTATTAAGATGTTTCTGATCCTCATTAGGGCTGGATCTCATATCAGCGCATCGATTCCCCCCCCCACCGGCTAGCTGGGTTGGCCCCCTCTCTGGAGGAGAGAGAGAGAGAGAGAGAGAGAGAGAGAGAGAGAGAGAGAGAGAGAGAGAGAGAGAGAGAGAGAGAGAGAGAGAGAGAGAGAGAGAGAGAGAGAGAGAGAGAGAGAGAGAGAGAGAGAGAGAGAGAAGAGAGAGTCATGCCTATGCAATAGCACTGCGCGTCTGAGATTGATAGAGAAGTTGAGTCTTTTTTATAGACTATAATGGGAATTTTAACACCTAGATGAGTGAGCCCTATGTGTGGCGTTGCATGCAATTCGGCAGGGAATTAACCCTTTCACTGCCACACCACAGAAGGTTAACCCTTTACTATCACACTACCGATGGTTACCGTCGGTAGTGTGATAGTAAAGGGTTAACCTTCTGTAGTGTGGCAGTGGAAGGGTTAACCGGCTGTTGTGTGGCAATGCAAGGGTTAACCTTCTGTGTATTGTCGCAGTGAAAGGGTTAACCAGTTGGTAGTCGGCAGTGAAAGAATTAGGAATAAACATTTCTTATTTTGTCATTTGTATTGTGCACCTAATGAGAGAAGTGCAGTCTGGCCGTGGCACTGTGGCAGAAACAAGGCCCAGACTCTTCCAAAGTCAACATTTACATCTATACTACATAACTACTGTGAACAAGGTTTGAGTGATGTAGACGGCAGGGCTAATGGAACATGAAAAATATTCCAGTATTTATGCAGGATGTCCAAGTTTACTACATACGATGCAAGACACAACAATTGAAATCCCAATGATAGGATCTGACTAAACTTCCTCGGGACTCCGGCGTGCAATGCAGTTAGACGACACAAGCGTGCTCATTGTTAGGTCAGGTTAGGTTATGGAGAGACCGATTCAGACCATATTTAGCGGTAGGCTACATCTTATTATTGTTATTATTATACATGAATAAACAGCTGTAGGCTATATACAAAGAATTCGAACAGATGTGAAGACTCTTATGAGAATCAAACCCAGGGCACAGAAATGACTAATGAAACAACACAGAAATCCTTTTGTTCACACCTGCCAACCATACCGGCCGCCTTGCTGTTACATGTGTACACATGCACTTCAGCCCAGTAGGGTAACAGGTATGAGCACATCCCCTCAGGACACAGAGAAAAAAGTATCCTCCAGTATTCACTGAAGGATATCACTGGTTTTCATATGGTTATAACAACATGTATGTAATGTAAATATCTATATATCTATAGATATATTAGTTTAAAGGACCCTGTGTGTGTTCAACTCTAAGACAGACATTTTCTCTGTAGCAGGGCCTGTGGGAGACGAGATATAGGAGCCAAGGTCAGATAGCCGGGAGTGCAGTTGCAGCGTATATATGGGTCAGAAGCTGTTTCTACGGTGAAAGCCGTTGCTAGGAGGACGAGATAGCCACAACAACGCAAGAGACAAGAGACTTTATAGCTGTTAGTTCTTCCGGTAGGGAGCAGAAGATGGACAGAAGCGAGACAGACCGACACCAGGCCTCCTCCTCCTGACGGGGAGGGAGACCACAAGGTGGGAGAGATAGCAGCTAACAGACAGGCTTCGGCTAACAGGACAGGCCGCAGAACCACCAAAGCGATCGACAGAGATATAATCTATTAATCTAGTTTCTTATACCACCAAAGACTTTCATTCTGTACGAGATGTTATGTTTATGGAAATAAACATCCTTTCTGATTAAAAGACCATGACTCCAGTTACATTTTTGTCCAGATGCATTAACAGGGTGAAACAGTGTTCCAGCCAGCACGGGGGAGGACAGAATTCCACCGAACGATTGCCTCACAACCAACAAATAAAAACAATGCAGAGACTTCACGGAATGGTAGATGGGGCCTGATAACAATAATCAGAAAAGGCTGTGAATCACTGTAATCTAACAGCCCTGACATGATGGAAGATTGGAATGAAGGTTCTCTTTGCATTCACCAGTGTTAGGGAGACCACTCTAACACTGTGGTTTACCAAGGTACTAGCTACCTTACGATGAAAGACTGTCAAACAAACTACACTTCAACTACAGCCAAGCTCCATTGTGGAAAATGATCACAATCTGAGTCTGGAAGGTCATATACATGTAAGTACGTATAGAGCAACAACTGAACTGAGTAAAGTGTGAGTGTGTTTGATTTAGTGACCAGGGCAGGCCAATCCACAATCGGGAGCTGTTTTTGAGGTGGAATCAGGAAAATGTTAACTTTTTAGGGAAACATATAGTTAATAATGAACTACAGTACCTGTCCAATTGTAGTAAGCTACTGATGAAATGACTAGGATTATAAACTACCACCCAACTACCACTAAAGGTATAAACTAGTACTGAAATACACTGGCATTCAGAGTAGTCAAGTATCCTGATGAATTGAAAATGGGGGACCCTGGTGGAAACAAGACGAAAGTCTTTCTCTGGTCTGCATCCCCTTAACAATTGTGTGTATTGAGCTGTACTGTATTGTACCCATTCTGCAATCTGTTAATAAAGTTTTCAATCAATCAATCAATCAATCAATCAATGTTCCAAGAAGGAAATTCACATCTAGGCTTATCTTTTGAATTGTCTTTACCCACTAAAATAAACATTGACACCATTGTCACCTCTTTCTTGTCCAAATCGTGTTGCAATATAATTAGGGCATGGTGAAACACTAAGGGCAAGGAGCAATTTAAAGGGAAAGATGCAATATGAAGCTTTTGAAATGAGTTTACCTACTTACGGATTATGGTTGTATGTCTCTATGCATTGTCATATTTGTCTGATGTCCTTTTTACTAACTGCATGAATGATTGTATATATTTTTATTTTTGGTTTACACTGTCATCGCAGACTGATGCAGCACTGAAGTGATGTTCCTAGTAAATCTCCACCTCTGGGAGAATAAAGTGTATTATTATCTTGTATCTTATCTTACAAACATCCAACCTGTTTGTAGCTACATTGTAAAACCAATTCGACACCATTACCAGATTCTAATCCACGGACGAAAAACAGACGCAAACACTTCCAACGGCTTTAGTTCGTGACAGTTTTATTCAGTTGCACGGAGTCTAGTAGCAGGAGTCGGTGATGCGCTTCATGCTCTGGAACCTCATGCCGCTCATGCCTGCGTTCATGAAGTTCCTGTACTCGCCGGGCCTCATGTACATCATCCTGCCCCTGAAGTGGGGCTGCTCGTACATCAGCCAGTGGCCCTCCATCACGTTGCAGGACTGGCAGTTGGGCATGCGGTAACGGTCCACGATGGACTCGCAGTCGTCCATCACCTCCATATTCTGACCTCCGAAGTTCTCCTTCTCGTAGATCTTCATCCTGTAGGAGCCCCTGTGCTGTGGCGCGGAAGAAGAAGAAGAAGAAGAAAGAAGAAGAAGAAGAAGAAGAAGAAGAAGAAGAAGAAGAAGAAGAAGAAGAAGAAGAAGAAGAAGAAGAAGAAGAAGGGTGTGTTTTAGATTTAGACCGAAAAGCTGAAAAAGAGCTGAAAAGAGCTTGCTTGGCTCTTGAATTCAACTGCTGGGGTCCACGCGTTTAAACATAACCCTTACATAATACCACTGTTTGGTTGAAACTGGCATTGCATTGGGGCAGTGGTTCGTAACCTTTTTGCTCCCTAGGAGATATGATAACCTGCCTGCCATCGTCATATCTGCCTGTCATTGTCAGTCTTCTTCAAATATTTCGTTTTAGATTTAGACTGAAAAGCTCGAGAGCTTTGTGACGTGGGCCTTTAGATGTAGCGTGATGTTCCAAGCTAATGTCAATCTAACGAGGAAGCCTGTGTTGCTCAGCTCAGCACAAATACCGCTGGACTTTTAGGGGTTCCACTCAGGCCAGCCATGCTAAAAGAAAATGTATGGCAATGTAAATTTGCTTTGGATAAAAGTGTCCACTAAATAGCCTAAAGCATGTGTTTTAAATGTATCCGTCTCTAATGAATCATACACTATCAGTCAGGCTGTAACAATGATTTGGACTATATTGCACAGAAGTTGAAAGCCCTCAGAAATGTCAGTCCGTTTCCGCACTTGACCGTGTCAAACCAATGACGTCATGTTGACGTCAACAGTACTGTATATTTGTCTAGATGTAACAGTACTGTCTATCTGTATGTCATGTATGTTATGATGAATTGAAAATGGGGGACCCTGATGTAAACAAGACGAAAGTCTTTCTCTGGTCTGCATCCCCTTAACAATTGTGTGTATTGAGCTGTACTGTATTGTACCCATTCTGCAATCTGTTAATACAATTTTCAATCAATCAATCAATCAATGGCAACTCGTAAGAGATTATTTGTGAGCTCTGTGACAGTGACAGAAGACGGAACACAGTCCAGAGGCGCCACCTACAGGTAAATGTAGCAGTCAGTCAGTCTTACCATGGGGATCATACGGCAGGACTTGATGCAGTCGCTCATGCCCATCATGCTCATGTAGTCGGAGTACTCTCCCCTCCTCATGAAGTACTGGTTGCCCATGAAGTTGGAGCGGTCGTAGACCATGAAGCAGCCCCTCTCCACCCTGCAGGAGTGGCACCTGCTCAGGTAGGAGGACATGTCGGGACAGTCGCTTGTGCACTCGTAGGAGCGGCCCTGGAAGTTCCTCTCCTCGTAGAAGGTGACCTGAGGGGAAGGGGGAGAGGCTTCGGGTTAACATGCATTCAAACAAAGTGGTGTGATTTTTTGTTTGTTTTGTTTTGATGTATGTATTTTATTCTATTTTATGCACCATTACAGTGGCTAGTACAATTGCATTGTATACTATACAATGACAAATAAAGGCTGATTCTAATTCTGATTGTCGTGTGTTTAAACTGAAAACCTCGATACCATGTGAGACTATAAGTATACTGTATAAATAATACTGTATTTTCTAGACATTATTTGGGCAATAATATCTTCACCGTGATAATTGATTACAGAACACTGGTTTGATTCCCTCTGGAATGCAAAGACAGGGGATGTCTCCCCCCCCCTCACCCACGAAGGCCCTGGAGCGCTGGCATGTGAAGCGCTCCCGGCTGGACACCACGGCTTACCTTGCTCATCATGTTCATTCCGGTGGAGGTCATGTTGCTGGTCAGTGGGCTGCTACTGCTAGTGCTGTTGGTACTGAGCTGAACTGTACCCTACCTGGTTAACCCTTTGCTTTTATACCTGACCGCCAGGCAGGCCCATTGTCCAAACCCCCTGAGCCAGCAACATGCCATAGAAGTCCATGGAGCATGGAGGGCCCGGACCTGCTGCCTCAAAAGACCTTTCAGCTGCTGTTTCTCTCACAACACGGGGTCATACAAAGCCTGCTTTGAGAGGGTTAACAATTCAGTACACACACCTCACGGCTCACACACCTTGACGTTTCCATTTGGTTGTGTTGTGAAACAGACAATGTTTTTGTTAGCAGCAACCATTTTTGATTGTGTTAGTGTATCTTTGTTGTGTAAGTGTATCTTTGTTGTGTTAGTGCAGCGGTTCTCAAACTACGGGTCGCGACCCAAAGTGGGGTCGTGGGTAGGTGACAGTGGGGTCGAGCATTGGCAAGTAATTTTTTTTTTTAATGTTCTGGCAACATATTTGGCTACATATGCCTTGTTTTATAAATGTGCATTGATAACATAGTGCTGTAATAAAATATTCTAATAAATATGCATGATCAAGTTCAACAACGTGTGCTTTTATTTTTATATTCCTCAATTCCACATTGAAATTACGCGATACATTAAGTGTGGGGTCACCAAAAAAAATCCTAAATAAAATGGGGTTGTGGTATAAAAAAGTTTGAGAACCCCTGTTAGTGTATCCTTGTTGTGTTAGTGTATCCTTGTTGTATTAGTGTATCCTTGTTGTGTCAGTGCATTCTTGTTGTGTTAGTGTATCCTTGTTGTATTAGTGTATCCTTGTTGTGTCAGTGCATTCTTGTTGTGTTAGTGTATCCTTGTTGTGTTAGTGTATTCTTGTTGTGTTAGTGTATTATTGTTGTGTTAGTGTGTACTGTCAACCTATGGTTTTCTTGCTCGCCACTGTACTTTTAATGAAAATCTCATTCATGTGAAAAATATAGTTGTACTGTAATTATTGTAAGCCCAGATATTCATTATAAAGAAAAAGGAGTACAAAATAGCATACATATACTAGTACTGCTTCCAATACCCAAGAAATATTGAGTATCGTAATTTAATTATTGCAGTATATATTAAGGGCAGCACAGTGCAGTAGCTCTATGGGCCGGAATTTCATGATAATCTCATACTTATAACAGGTTTTAAATTTTGATTAATCACAATATATGTAAAAAAAAAAAACTCCATCAGTGGCTCGGGAGGTAGAGCAGTTGTCTGGTAATCCGGAGGTTCTCGGTTTGATTCCCGCTCCTCCCGGGCAGCGTGTCGAAGTGTCCTTGAGCAAGACACTTAACCCCTAAAGTTCTGCTCCCGATGAGCAGGTTGGCACCTTGCATGGTTGCATCTGCCGTCGGTGAGTGAATGGGTCAAATGTGAGGAACAAATTGTAAAGCGCTTTGGATAAAAGCGCTATATAAATGTGCCATTTACCATTTATCAGCTGTTGTTGGGGCAGGAGCAACATTTTTATTCAATAACAGAACTGCCTTTATAACCTATTCACTGACTCGCTATTAAGGAATTTGCCCTTCTGTAATTCGATTTATAGGTTGGTTGGTATAGGTTGACACAATTCGTATTAATAACAATAGCCTTATACAGCATGTGCTGCAGGTGAAGAAAGGTTCCACATTTAGATACAGTCAAACCGGATATGAGTCTGATTTGATCAGTAGGTCTAATATTAACCCTACAGAGTGAACAAGCTTGCTTGGCTGTTGATTTCAACTGCTGGGGTCCAAGTGTTTAAACATAATCCTTACATAATAACATGGTTTGGTTGAAACTGGCATTGAATTGGGGCTGTGGTTCTCAACCTTTCTGCTCCCAAGCCCCCCCCCCCCCCCCCCTATGTCCAAAGAGATATGATAACCTGCCTGCCATCATCATATCTGAATGCCTGTCATCGTCAGTCATTCAAAACCCTTTGCCGTTGTAGTCATCTTCAAATATTTACAAAGCAAAAGCCTTTATTTCTTTTTCGCAATTAATAGCAAACATATTATGAAAGTACACAGCACATTTCGCAGAGTACATTTTACTCAAACTTTTTATTATATTAATATAATTGTAATTGCTACTGTATGAGTTATTTATGTAGTCAAATAATATTGTCAATATAATATTTGAGATTGAAGCATTCTGTGTTCAATAATGTCCTGTCTAGGCCTGAGAGAGGGGGGGGGGTCAAATAAAGCGGGTAAAGCAAATGTACAATACTTTATTGTATTGCATGTAGGGTGGGCATACATACGTGTTTTCGTTGTACTGTACTTGTTGTGCGTGCTGTATAATGACAATACATTTGAATCGAATATCTCCCTGATTGCACCGAGCACAAGGGGGCGCTGTGACACATGTTTTCACTACCAAAGGGAATGCCTCTCTTGGTAACACAATGTTGTCAAACGTTGCTAAGGAAGTTGCTACTCGTTAATAAGTAGATCAAAACAATAAACATGGAAAGCGTGAAATTGCCACTATGCAAACGTTAGGTTTACAGCTCCCTCGCCTCGACATGGTCCATTGTAATTGAACGGTAACTTAATACAATGTATTGAGCGATGATTGTCATTATTGCTAACGTTAGCAGCCTATAGCTTGTTCAGCTAACGTTAACTATAGGTTAACATTAACAAGCTAATTAGCTTAGCTTTGGCCAATGAGCTAACGTTAGCTACTGTTTGGTTACCCCACTTTAATTTGAGCTAACTTTGTGTTGTTAGCCAGCCTATTTATTGAGAAACCAGAGATAGCTAAGTTATAGTTAGCAGGTTAATCTTGCTAGCGCTAACTGCTATGTTTTGGTCTCCTGCAGTACAAACGGTAGCGTTAGCCCATTAGCTAACACCAGGCAACGTTAAATTACAGCTAGCTGGCTAATGTGCAGGCTATCGTGTTTCCTAGCCCTGACTCGGGACCCGCCTGCTGTTTTACATTGGACCTCGGGGATACGTGTGTCCACATCCACACAGGTTAGCCGACGTCAACGTAACTAACGTTACCGATCCGTTAATCAAGTTAGAGGCATCAAGCCAACATATTTCACTGAATCATATCCCAACATGATATTCCCCCCCCCCCATATTCCCCCCCCCCCCCAACCACCTCCAATGTAAATTACCCAGTATGGTTGTCAATATCCCAATGTACCCAACCCCCCCCACCCAACCTCCAATGTACAGTTTCTACGTCAAATGTATATACTCCCTTTTCTTGACTCCTTCTGTATCACAAACAGTACTGTATTTGCAAATCTGGTATGTCATAAATGTATAGATGTAGCAGTACTGACTATCTGTATGTCATGTATGTCATATATGTCTATATGAATTGAAAATGGGGGACCCTGATGGAAACAAGACAAACGTCTTTCTCAGGTCTGCATCCCCTTAACAATTGTATGTATTGAGCCGTACTGTATTGTACCCATTCTGCAATCTGTTAAATAAAGTTTTCATTCATTCATTCATTCAACAATAGATTCCTCTCCATGTTTCTGTTAGCTGGCAATACACACATGGAATCCACCTAACTGCAGATCTTGGACATGACGTGAAGATGACTGAGCATGGAGAGGACAGCAGTCCCTCTCGGCCCTGTGGTGCTCTCCCTGCAGAAGCCCCTGGTCATGGGGATGCAGCTGTCTGCAATGACAAGAGGCCAGTCAAAGCCCCTGTGGTAGACTCCAAAACATCCAAGGGCCTCAATGACTCCCTTGCATTACCGCAGACTGCTCAAGACCCACAGGGCAAGATAAGTCCTTACCAGCCTCGCCCGCCCCCACTGCCCAGACCACCGTCGAAGGCTGGCAAGAATGCCTCTGTGGAGGAGAAGGCGAGGGGCAGGAGACTGAGGAACAGCCAGGAGAGTCTGACGGACCCCGGCGAGACAGGCTCCTCCACAGACTCCCTTAAGGAGGACCAGACCTTTGCAACTTCAGGCGATTTCACTCTCAGCAGTGCTGCCACCTTCAGGAATGGCCAGGGCTCCACTGTGGGACCACTCCCTGCTCCCCCAACAGGGTCCCCCATCCTCCGGGGCAGGGGCCACAGTCTTTCCGAGTACGAGCGGAGGCCCCACAAGCAGCAGAGTGACTCTACAGAACAGCGAGTGAGGTCCTCCAAGGTGCACCTGTCGCCTGTGCAACCCTCGGGGTCACTGCCTGCGCTGGAGAAGAGCTTTGCTTCTACCTCCTTAAGGGCAGCTAATCGGATTGACCGGGATTGTGAGGATTATGGCGCTGTGTCTGGAGGGGGACGCGCTGACAGGCTGCACCGGAACCTGAGCGAGAGCCGGCTTCCAGACAACATGGTGTCGGACAGCACCTCCGTGAACTCCATGAGGTCCACCTTCAGCGTGCTCAATCCCATCAGACCCCAGGACGTCAGGAACAGGTAAGAAGACCCAAGAGATGGCCAGTAGTAGGGCTCGGTATTGTTTAATAATTAACTTTATTTGTATAGCACCTTTCATACAAGAATTGCAGCTCAAAGTGCACTGCAAAAGACGGGCACAAACTGAGCACATAAAGTGCAGACATAAAATCATAGTTTTTCATTAGGATCTAACATAACAATAGGCCACCTTGTTAATGGTTTGATTCTATTGCAGTTTTAAAATAGACAATAATAAAGAGTACAATAGTGCAGTGCAATACAATGATGCAACAATAAAAGTGTACCTGTCGAAATACGTCCCAAAGGTCCGTGAATGAATTCCACGACCACAACACCAGAGTGTTAATGTCAAGCCCTGGGTACAACTCTTACAGCTGAGTAACAATGTTCACCAAACAGTGCTGGAACCTCTTCAGCGATGACGAGTGCATAATAGTAAAGACATATAAGTATAGTAGGAAGAGTGCATGATATTATAGGACAGTAAGAAGGATATATATATATATATATATATATAATTTTTTTTGACAATACTTTATGCATGGTGCAGGCACTAAAAATACTTGCTGGCGAGGGCAGGCCTTCTGGTTCCCACACAATAGCTAAAAGGCAACGTGTTCCCAATAACCAATCAAGTCATGTTGGACACAATGACGCTGATAGTGATTGGCTGTGACAATTACACTGTTGAAAATGGGTATTCTTTGTCTCAACAGTTTTCAATGCCAGGTCATATGTAGTATCGGTTTAATTCAATCAATACTTTGGATGGTATTGATTTTTAATGCCCAGCCCCAGTCAGTAGGCGACGTGGTTCCTACTAGTATCATCCTCAGACTAGGTGTGAAAAGTTGACTCATGCCAGAAGCCTATAGCATTCCCAGGCTATTTAAGAACTTACATCACATGTCAGATATACAGGGCACTCTACCATTAAGTAACTAAATAAATATGTGTGCCCTGTCCATTTGCACCACTTACTGTAGATGCAATGTGTATGTGATACTAGATAGACATGGTACATAGCTATGAAAGTCTATGGCAGGTTGAATTACCATCAACATCTTCATCATCTTCGCTGTCGTCATCATCCAATAGAATCTTGTAAAAAATATATTAACGCAGCCTAATGATAGTTTCTTACAGCAAACACAACACACAATGAACTTGTTGATTGTAAGCATTTTACACCTGCTTCGATCTGGTAATAATATGTAAATTTTATCTCATTTAATATGTTAATATTTTAATTACAATTTGAATTTGCCTATTCAAATGGTATTCTTGGGGAGAATTGACAGCTCTAACTCAAGTACTACACACGAACGTATTTGTTTTGATCCAACTGAATGATACAGTCCTTCCACCACTTTATTCTTCTGCGTTCATCTTCACTAGAGGGGGGGGGTCTACACCGTGGGCTGGGCTGATTACCATACTGTGTAGCACGTCTGGAGCTAGCACACTCGTACCGGCGTGCGGTGCAGCAATGCTGACTTGAGTTCTCCTTTAACGAAGGCCTCAGAGGGTTGGCCGTTGGTGCTCACTCACACAGTGCTGCTCACTCCTGTCAGAGAACAAGGTACGGTTGGGAGAGAGTGAGAGGAGGGGGATTAACATTGGATCAGGGTAGGTGCTTGTTCAGCACAACTTTTGACAGCAGCTGGGGGTGGGGGGGTTGATACACAAGCAGCGCCTTAGCAGGAAGAAGCTCAAACAACCAGGGGACTTATCTTAAATAGTCAACAGACAGCAGCCTTGCTCTCCGCTGTAAAAGCCTCTTCTGATTTAGGTGCATACCAGCTGCTAAACGTAGAAGCCTCAGCCAAACCGTTCCCCCACGGTGAGAAGCCTTTAGTCTTGCTTACCTTCCAGTGTTCCATGTGCTGCGCTGCTGTGTGTGTTGCAGGAGCTTCCTGGAGGGCAGCGTGCTGGGAAACGGGGCCCTGCTGGGGGCCGAGGAGCTGGACCGCTACTTCCCTGACAGGAGGCTGGGGGTCTACATAGCTACCTGGAACATGCAGGGAGAGAAGGTACCAGGGGCAGCACACCTCAACAGCATCCTATCAGCATTAACTTACTGTCTGATTGACCTCAACAGCATCCTATTAGCATTAACTTACTGTCTGATTGACCTCAACAGCATCCTATCAGCATTAACTTACCGTCTGATTGACATCAACAGCATCCTATCAGCATTAAATTACCGTCTGATTGGCAAATCCGTAAAATTATGTTTCCCATTATTGTATACCACTTTTAATCTATTACCGTACTTATTTAAAGGAAAACTCCAACATTTTGGGAAATTCGCTTATTTAACATCTTCCCTGGAGTTAGACAACAAGATACATACCTTTTTCGTCTCTCTGCATGCATTGGGCTTAAAGGCCTCTGCATGCTACAGAAACTTCAGAGCAACTGCAACACAACATCGGCGCGATTTCAGCGCGGTTGTTTTAGAGGGTCTTGTAGACTGTGTTGCGAGGATGCTGCGTACATGTCCCTCAAATCTAACCTAAACAACCGTTGCGTTGATATTGCGTAGCAGTGATTGGTTGGTTAGCGAATGGGGGCGGGGCTGTCATAGAATAATATTAGTCCCGCAGAGAATATCATCCTCCATTGTTGTTTCCAGCGTTGACGCTAAATAATTAGCGTCACATATCTCGCCTTTTTCTGAAAACCCAAGCACATATTGTTCCATAGCATACGCCTTCAGTTGATCATGACAAATCCTCTCTTACCTTGATGATTAAAAAGCCTCCATAATTTAGTAAATAAAGCTGTAGCCAGCCAGCTAGCATTGGGTCTATTCAAAATGCTATCCACATTAGCTACACAGCTAACCAAGTAAATACAATGGTATCCGTCCTGAGGTAACGTTAAATACAACGTTTGCTAGTCGAAATGACTGGACACACACAGGGACAAGTTAAACATCAATCAATTAATTTATTCCAATAGGTAGTTTGAGCTGCATGTGAGCCGAGGTCCTCTCCATTGGAAACGAATGATGTTACGGTAACGTTAGCTCGAAAAGCACAGAAAGTTAAGCTGCTAGCAACAGACACTAACACTTCCGGTCGGGGGTTTTCAAAATAAAAGAGCCACGTCTAAAATCACCGGAAATACGTTTATTTGGTACATTATCTAACGTTAACACGAACCTAAACTAACTTTAGTTAAACTAACTTTGCGCGTCGATGTTGCAGAAGCATAAAGGCAGAGTGTCTAAAACACTGTTGCTTTGTCGATGTTGTGTTGCAGTTGCTCTGAAGTTTCTGTAGCATACAGAGGCCTTAAGGCCTCTACATGCTACAGCAACTGCGAAGCAACTGCAACACAACATCGACAACACAACAGTGTTGCAGACACTCTGCCTTTATGCTTCTGCAACATCGACACGCAGCCTATGCAACATTGTACCCCGGATGTAGCTAGGTTCCCTAGATAGATGAAACTTACCTTCTCAACCAACCCATTGATAACAAGCAGAAAACTAAGCATCATTTATACTTCCGGTCGGGGGGTTTCAAAATAAAAGAGTGACGTCTAAAGCACCGGAAATACGTTTATTTTGTACATTATCTAACGTTAACACAAACCTAAACTAACTTTAGGTTAGTTGTAACGTTAGTTTATTTTCATTTTAATGTTAGATCATGTACAAAATAAACGTATTTCTGGTGCTTTAGACGTCGCTCTTTTATTTTGAAACCCTCCGACCGGAAGTATAAATGATGTTTCGTTTTCGGCTTGTGTAGTCCGGTTCTGTGTCTGGTGTCTAGATTGTTGGTGAACAACTAACTTTACGTTAGTTTTAAGTAGCTAGCAGCAGGGATGGACACCGTTGTGCAAATGCAGGCAGCTACAGGTACTCGATGTCGAGGAAGAGCTGCTGAATTTAATCGGCAGGAGAGAGAGAGCTTGTCAAAGCCGCATATCACTGTGGCTGTGGTGTGGTCGTAGGCACGGAAATGCAGCTCGAACTACCTGTTATATTAAATTAATTGATTGCTGTTTAACTTGTTTGTGTCCAGTCCTTTCGATTAGCCCCACCGTTCATTGTAAACAATGATGCATGTAATTATATTAACGTTACTGTGTTGTTGTAGCTATCTTAATAAATTCTGAATGGCATTAACGTTAGTTGGGTATGATAGCATTGAATGGCATTAACGTTAGCTGGCTGACTACAACGAATTCTCACAAGCTGGCATCGTAAAATATCAACACCAGCCATGGGAATACTCAATTGTGGAGGCTTTTAATCGTCAAGGTAAGAGGATTTGAAGGCGTATGCTATGGAAGTCCCCTGCGGCTCCACTTTGTTGAAATTTACATACTAGGGCTATAGGATAACCACCGCTTAATTCGCGATTTTTTTATTGGTTTGTCATGACAAACCAATTACATAATCCAACATATGTGTAAGAAACTAACATATTCCAGTTAACGGTATATTTTTTTAATGATTCGTTATGGCGAAATCAATACTTTAATTTGTATAAATTACGTTAACTCGAAGATAGTATTCCTCCCTGCGGGACCAATATTATTCTATGACAGCCCCGCCCCCATTCGCTAACCAACCAATCAATGCTACGCAACATCAACGCAACGGTTGTTCAGATTAGATTTTGGGGAGACGTACGCAAAATGCTCGCAACACACTCTACAACACCCTCTGAAACATCTGCAACCATGTTGCGTTGAAGTCACGCTGATGTTGTGTTGCAGTTGCGTTGCAGTTGCTGTAGCATGTAGAGCCCTTTAGGGAACGCCTGGACCGTTAGCCTAGCTTAGCTTCATCACTGGAAGTGGGGCAGACATCTAGCCTAGTTCACTACAGTCAGGACATATACTCCAAATACAATCAAAATACAACTCCCAAACGTTCCTGTAAACATGTTGTGACCTGTGTATTTACCACGTCTCCCAGTCACACGAGTCTCACAGTCACACAAGTCACATGAGTCTCCCAGTCACACAAGTCTCCAAGTCACACGAGTCTCCCAGTCACATGAGTCTCCCAGTCACATGAGTCTCGACAAATGCTTGCTTTATGCAAAAAATGCAAACTGCATTGTAAAACAAAATTATAAAAAAATATACAAAAAAACAGATGGGCATACCAATCACAGCTCTTTCTCTCTTGCCCCTTCCTCATATCTCTAACCCCCCCCCCTCTCTCTCTCTCTCTCTCTCTCTCACACACACAAACACACACTTTGAGTCAGAAACAAACATAGTATCAATGAGAGTATCCTGAGTGAAGTATAGTAAAAAAAGAAATAATAAAAAAGTTAAACGTTAATCTTGTGTTCAAAGAATAGTGCCGTTAAAATAATTTTGCGTTAACTTTGACAGCCTTAGTTAAAAGTACTAATTCTAACCCTTGTGTAACTGAGGGGTACAATTCCCTGACTGTATTGAATAAGTATGGTATCATTAAACCACTACTGAGTTATGTACATTACTACTGGCCATACAGTACACAGGTATATGAGATGAACACACCCACAATAACACGTAGGCCTGCCACGATAACACATTTTGCTGGGCGATTAATTGCCCCCGAAAATATCGCGATAAGCGATATTATTGCGACCGGTTAGAGAATTTTTTTTTGGAGAAATTTATTTCCCCAAACTTTTATTTTGAAGCCCACCGCTCCGTCTTTTCCGGTGTTTAAGACTTTTATTTTGAAGCCCACCGACCGGACCGGAAGTATTGTTGTGATTATCAGGTACTTTTTGGGTACCAGAAAAGTCACGTGAAACACTGCAGACCACTGAATAGAGACGCGTCTCTAGGATTTCATAATCATTATGTTTGCAGCAGGCACAAGTGCAATAAACAAAGGATACAGTCACTGTGTATTCTGCCTCATTTATTGATTAAACAAAACTGACATCAACATAATTTGCCACCGAGCGGAGAGTTTAGTCTCGCAAAAAGATCGCTGACTTGTTAAGGCTTGTTGTTAGGTTAGGTGCTAATGTTGTGCTAGCGTTTTAGCATGGCTATCGTACATAGCGTGATCAATATAACTCGCTATTGATTGTTTGTATGAGTAACGTTAATGCTAGTAGAATAGACACAACGTGAGGTAATCACCATCCATTTTAAACCGGTTATTACCTAATGCTAACGTTAGCAAATAGACGCGACTGGTAATGTTACAGCTTGTTAGCCTAATGCTCGTTAACGTTAGCATAGACAGCCTAGCTAACGTTAACGCTTGTAGAATAGACACAATGAGAGGTAACGTTAGCGTTAGCAGAATAGACAACGAGGGTCTCGTTAATGTTGTTATTGATTGATTGATTGAAAACTGTGTTTACTCTGTTTGTATGAGTAACGTTAATGCTAGTAGAATAGACACAATGAGGGGTAACGTTAGCCCCACGGAGCTCCTGTGCTGTGCTCTGTAGTAAAGCCAGCGGCCCGCCTCCCAACACGGACAGTGACTGACAAGGGGCACTGGGTCCGCCTCATTAAAACAAACGCGCAAATAGCAATTAATCGCGCCCGTCAAAATCATTGCATTCATTTTAATTATCGCGGCAATTAATCGATTTATTGCTTATCGCGGCAGGCCTAATAACACGGCTTCACAAGAAATACTGTTTAGAAGAATATTTATTAGCAGCACGAAGATTATCTTACATTACTTATCAAGATTGAGAGTTGCGCTTGTAAGGCGAAGAATGTGCATGAATAGGTCAAGAGCGTAAGTCCATGAGCATATTACGCAGGAGATAATTAATACCACCTGTATCATAAGAATTATATATGGTACACTAGTAGATCAGCTGGAGATACTAAAGGGGTCCCTCCGGTTGTAAGCCAGCAGGGGAGAGGATTTGTCGGTAGCAGAAAGTCTGGGTCAACGAGGAATAAGGTACAGGAGACAGTGCAATAATCCCTTGATCCGTAGATGAACAACAGCTATTCTCCGGTATGCAGTGCCGCATGGAGGAAAGCTAGCCAGCCTCAGAGTACTAGAGGCGGGCTCGACGGTGCTCCTCACAGGGTAAATCCCACACAACAGTGGGTGTAGACAATTCTCCGCTCCAACAGCTACAGGACCAAAGCAAATATAATCCAGCCGAAAAGGGCTCTGTAGTCGTCGGGTAGGTTATCCAGTGTACATATCCACACGGTTCTCGTCTAGGGCTCCTCGGATGACGGCACCAGGTTAAGCCGCCCAGCCTGGATAAGCACACTAGCTCGGTACGATGAAACGTTGGTAATGCTGGTCACTGTAGAACGGTAGCCGCACGATACACTATACATAAGACTATTACTTAATAATAGAATAGGTCGAACGATCCAGCGTTAAACTCTGACACTTCAGCTATCAATTCGCACGCGGTCTCAAGGCTCTATTTCGGGGCAAAACGGGCCCACTTCACAGCACGTTGTATCGTGGTGTGAGGCTTCAACTTATTGGGTAACTAACTGCTGTATCCACCTGCAACGTATTTATACGTAAGGTGAACAATCTAGTACCAGCCTTATTTCTGTCTCGTATTCCTGCGCAGAACCGGGCATGTCCAGACATGTCTTAGCGGTGACTTTGAACTAGACATTGGGGGGTATGGCCGTGGCGCCTAGGGGATCGCTGTCCAATAGGAGAACGAATATTATGGTCTGGCCTGTACTAGGTAAAGGGATATTCTGTGTATATGTACAAAGAATATACAAGGGATATCAGACGATATACAAATACTATACAATATATCTCAAGTAATAAATATATATATTCGGTTTAATCTGACCCTTTGTAACAGCCGCCTCCTAATTAGTCCGCACCTAATTAGATAAGCAGAGACAGATTAACCGCACTGTCCACTACTCAATGTCCGTTGTGAGGGTAGGGCAGTTCACAAAGTCAGGGGGTCATGGTCGTCATCAAGAGAGTCGGGGAGCCTTGGCAACTCTATCAGCCTCGCCACGGGTCGGGTGTATGTCCGCCCCTGGACGAGCACTTCTGCCGCTCTGACCTTTCCGTCGGCACCAGTGATCACTCTGCCTACGCGGCCGGCCGGCCACATAGCTCGGGGTAGTGACTGGTCGATAATCATGACGACTGTGCCCTCCGTCAAATTGTCTCTTTCTTTCACCCATTTCTGGCGGGTCTGTAGAGACGGTAGATAGTGGAGGAGGAAACTGTTCCAAAACTTGTCAGCCAATACTTGACTGTACCTCCACATTCTTCGGCCGTTCGCTTCTTCAGGTCTGTACACTGTCTGTGGGAGCGCGGGGTCCAGCCGCCCCATCAAGAGAGTGTTGGGGGTGACTGGGTCGACATCTGCTACATCACTTGAGACGTAACCGAGGGGCTTTGAGTTCAATACTCCCTCGATCTCTGTGAGGACTGTCGTGAGGACTTCTTCCGCCACGGTCTGGGCCCCAAGCACGGCGTACAGGGCTGTCTTTATTGAATGTACTTCTCGTTCCCAAGTTCCACCGAAGTGAGGTGCATTCGGGGGGTTAAACTGGAAATCAATCTGAGAGGGAGCAAGGTGGGTCTTGAGTTCTGGGCCCATAGCTTGGAAGCTCTCTCTCAGCTCTCTTTCTCCGCCTTTGAAGTTTATCCCGTGATCAGACAATATAGACGGTTTTCCTTTCCGCGATGTGAATCTCCGGAAGGCCATAAGGAATGAGTCCGTACTCATGGTTGGAAGGAGTTCTATGTGTATCGCTCGGGTGGTCATGCATTTGAATACAATACCCCACCGCTTCTCCGTCCCTCTTCCTTTCTTCACGTACAGCGGGCCGAAACAGTCCATACCGGTGGAGTGAAAGGGCTTGTCGCCGAGTCGGAGGCGACAGGGGGGTAGGTCAGCCATCCGGGGTATACTGGGCTGTGCTCGCCACTTGCGACAGTCTAGACAGGTCCGCTGGAAGCGTCGTACTGCTTCTCTTCCTTGCAGTATCCAATAGCGACGTCTGATCTCCGCGAAGACTCTCTCTGCCCCGGCGTGGTGCACGTCCTCGTCGTATTTCTTTATGATGAGCTCTGTGACCTTGTGTCGGCTGTTTAAGACTATCGGGTACTTGACGTCATCCGTTAAGTCTGGGGCCCTCCTCAGACGACCACCCACTCTGATGAGATTATGGGCGTCGCTCTCAGGGGCCAAGTGGAGCAGTCTGCTGTCTGATGGGACTGGCTTTGATCCCTGCAGACAGTCTAGCTCGTCGGGGAACGAGTCTCTTTGGGCTCGCTGTAGCAGAAGGAGTTCTGCTTCTTCGTAGTTAGCTGCAGTAATGTCAGTAGTGGACGGAACCTCTGGGTGGTGCCACAGGAATGTCTTTAACTGCGCACTCTCAAGGGTGGGGCAGTCGTCTATGTTGGGATCTGTGGGGACTAGTGTGTGTGTCAACCCACAGAACATAGATTTCTTCTTCTCTGCCTCCTCTTCACTCGCCTCCCGTGGGGTGGGTGTAGGCCACTCTTCTTCCGGGAGCTTGAGGAACTCGGGACCGTCACTATAGAGATTGTGGCGGGTGAGGTCATCCAGGGACATTCCCCGTGTGATGACGTCGGCTGGGTTCTGTTTTGTGTCCACGTACCTCCAGCATGCTGCTTCTGTTAAATCTTGTATCTCTGTGATTCTGACTCCCACGAAGACCTTGTATCTACACGAATCGGACTGGATCCATGTGAGTACGGTCATGGAGTCTGACCACAGGATTGTTCTTTGCACCGGGATGGTGAGTTCACGTTGGATTAACGTGGCGAGTTGCGCTCCTACTAGGGCTGCGCAGAGCTCTAGACGCGGGATAGATTGTTGCTTGCGGGGGGCTATTCTTGAGCGAGCCAGGATGAAGGCAGTATGTATTTCTCCTCCCTCCTCTCGGGCCCGCAAGTAGGCCACAGAACCGTAGGCTACTTCGGAGGCGTCGCTGAAGACGTGCAGGTCCATCTGACACGTCTCCGGTCTCACTGTGGGTGGGAAGTAGCTGCGGCGTATGTTGACACCTGGGAGCGAGCTGAGTTCTGTCTCCCACTCTCTCCATGTGGAGGCAAGGTGTTCGGGTATGGGATCGTCCCAGCCCTGGTCCTTGTCCCATAGCGCTCGTACAATCATCTTTGCCCTGGTGGTGTAAGGTAGAATACATCCCAACGGGTCATATTGTCTGGCGAGTGTTCTGTATACACTCCGTCTTGTGGTCGGTAGTGAAGTCGACCTTCCCTGCTCCTTGGTCAGGGGTGTGTGTCTATAATGGAGCGAGTCTGTTTTGAAGCGCCAGACTAGTCCTAATGTCATTTCTTGGGCTTCTCCTGGGATGGTCGCCATCCAGGTCTCGCTGCTTGCTGCCTTGTCCTCTGGGGAGAGGCTGCGCAATACTTGCGGGTCGCTGCTGGCCCACTGCCGGAGATCAAAGCCGCCTTGATCAGGGAGGCGCGGAGCTTGAGTAGGAGGGCCTCGGCTTCTTCTGGCGTCGAGACGCTTTGCAGACAGTTGTCCACGTAGAAACTATTTCCTACACTTTGTCGGACCTCTTCATCAGCTTCTGGGTCCTCTGCGACGTGTTTTTGCAGTGCGAACGTAGCACAGCATGGGCTGCATGTGGTTCCGAAAGGGGGGACTTCCCATTGATAGATGGATGGTTGCTCATCCCCGATCCTCTCTCTCCATAAGAACCGCAGCAGGGGCTTGTCCTCTTCCACTAGTCGCACCTGCAGGAACATCCTTTTGATGTCGCCGCTGATGGCCACCTTGTTCTGGCGGAAACGTAGCAACACGCCTAGTAGAGAGGGGCCGAGTGTTGGGCCGGGCAAGAGCTCTTTATTCAGATTTTGTGATCCGATCTGGTAGCTGCAGTTAAACACAATACGATCCTTGCCGTTGTGGTGGACTTTGTGGTGCGGCACGTACCATGATTTGGTCGTCTGATCGGCCTCTTTAATGTCAATTCTCTTTATGTGTCCCACTGTGATTAGCTTGTCAATCTCAGCGCGGTACACAGTAGCTTGAGCGGGCTCTCTGGCTAGGCGCCGCTCTGTGTTCGATAGATACCGCTCCGTCGCTTCTTTTGGGGCGTGGAAGGTAGGCATACCCTCTCGCCTCAGGAGTGGAGTTGCGTATTTCATCACTCCGTTGACTTTGACTCTCTTTGTCCCCTGCTCGAGGAGGGCTATGGCATAAATGTCTTCCTTGGAACGAATGTGTTTCTTTTCGTTCTTAAAGGGCATTGTCTCTAGTGTCCATAGCCTCTCGACGTGCTGTAAGAGGGCGGTGTCTTCTTCTGTCATTCTGGAGTGGAGGCAGCGAGTGGCTGCTGTTCGGTTGGGAGACCTGGAGAGGGGGCCTTGTAGCGTCCATCCTAGGCGGGTCTCGACTGCTGCTGGACAGCCTCTGGGCCCAGTGTGGACCCGGTCCATCGGGACGATGAGGTGTGCATGGTCGGATCCTATCAGCAGGGTCGGGGTGGCACCGTCTATGAGCGGTATAGGTAGTTGACGCAGGTGCACGTATTTGTCCATCAGCTTGGCGATGGGGTAGGTGTACTGCGACAGGCCTATGTCTTGGCTGGTGAAAGCGTTAGTGATCCTATACCGTCTCTCTGGCTGCCCGCTTGCTGCGATAGTGAAGGAGACGTTCTCACCCTTGATCGTCTTCAGGTCTCTTCTTATAGTCCGAATCGTCATCGTTTCTTCGCTCCCCCGCAGCCCCATCTGGGCCGCAGCGGACGCGAGGAGAAGGGTCTTCTCTGACCCGTTGTCAAGGACGGCGTAGGTGTCCATGACCTTGTCCTCGTAACTCAATGTTACGCGGACCACCTTCAAGAGCACCCGGGCGCCCCCGCTGCTGGCGGGGTCAATGTACATAACACTTGCCTTTGTGCTGCTTGAGGGTGCGGGCTTTCTTCTGTTACTGTCATGTAAAACGTCCAAGTGGGCTCCGTCACACCGACTACACCTCTTCTTTAAGCGGCACTCGGCTGCCATGTGACTGCGCGCACAGCGGTAACAGCGGCACTTGGACTTTATCCATTGACTCACCTCGTCGGCGGTCATCTTCTTGAACGTGTCACAGTGTGACAGCCAGTGTTCCTTTTCGCAGTACGGGTATGCAATCTTCCACTTCTCTTTCGTCGAGGGGATACTGTGGTTCTTGTTGCGCGGTACTGATTCGGCTTGGTGCATGACGGTCACCAGCCTGCGGCCATCGTTTGATCTCCTAGGTCCCTCTCTGGAGCTTGGTACGCTCTGCACGAACGTATCCAGTCGTAGGCTGCTGACTTCTCTCGCCAGGAAGTCGGCCAGGTCTAGGAGGGATGGCTCGGGACCGTTGGGATCACGGTGGTCCTTTTGCCGCCTGAAGCGCTCTTGTCGGGCGGGCGGAAGCTTCTCTAATATTCTCTCAACATTAGAGTTTGCGTACAGTTCGTGCATACCCTTTTCCTTTTGTGCCCCCAGCATCCCTACCAGGGATTGTACCTTGATAGAGAGGTCATCTAATGAGCGATTGTCTGTGGCTGGGGGTAGACGGTCAATATTCCTTATCTCTTGTATTACGTAGTCCCATATGCGTCCATAACGTTGGTCGAGGGCTACTAGAGCCGCGGTGTATGGGGTACTTGAGTTGGAATATGCCAGCGCTATATTATGCGCTCTGGGCACCTTCAGGTGCTTGAGTAGGATAGCATACTTGTACGTCTCATCTGGGACATCGGACATCATTGTCTCTAAGCACATTCGTAGCTCTGTGTACTGTGCTCTGTTCTCGTGTGTGAAGTCCGGGAACGTCGGTGTGCCAAGGTACGATGCCATGGATGGCTGGCACATCGGTGAGCGTTGGGGGAGAGGCCTCCTAGGCGAGTCTCCTCTTACGTGTCGTGGTGGGCTGGTACCTGGCGGGTACCAAGGCCTGTGTACCCAGGTGCTGTTCCTCGGGGCTGGTCGTGCGTCAAGCTCACCCGTGAGTTGAGTCGGGGGTCTGTAACGCAGGGCCTCGGGGGTAAAGTCTGGGCTGTACTGGACCTCCTGGTCCTGTGGAGTACGATGCTGCTGTTGGGCTTGACTTTCCTCCTCTCCCTCTTCTTCCTCTGCCAGGTCTTCTAGATCCTGTAATCGTCTATTTAGTCTCTCTGCGGCGTAGGCCGGTTCTTCCCTGTTGCTGGGTCTCGCATGGACCGGTCGGGGAGGGGGTTCGGAGAGGTGTATAGGCTCTTTCTGTTGGCCGGGCTCCGGGTCGCTTGATCGGGTAGGGGAGGGTGCCCTAGACCCTTGTCTTGACGAGGCCCTGGAGCTCCGTGCGGAGGGAGGGGGGGTTGCCCTGGCAATCAGTTGCTCCATTATCTGCGCTTGTAATCGGTCGCGCTCGGCTTCGCGCTTGATGTGAGCGAGGTCGCGCTCTGCTTCGCGCTGGGCTTGGGCTGCGTCACGCTGTGCATTGGCGGCTCCGCGCTGTGCATCGGCGGCGGCGCGCTGGGCTTCGGCGCGGTCTCTTTCCATATTCTCTTCCGTCTGGAGGCGTCTGGTCTCCAGGCGTATGCGGTCGTCGTCACTCCTTTGCTGCGCCTAGAAGCGCTCTCGCTCGATCGCAGAGTGTTCACGTTCACTAAGGGCTTGCGCTTGGAGTTGCGCGTGGAAGCGTTCTCTTTGGTCTGCAGATTGTTCGCGCTCACTTAGTTGTTGAGCCTGCAGGCGGTCTCTTTCATTGGTAGAGTGTTCGCGCTCACTTTGGTGTTGCGCGCGGAGGCGCTCTTGTTCCATGGAAGAATGTTCGCGCTCGCTAAGCGTCTGTGCTTGGAGTCGATCGCGTTCGGTGGAGGCTGCCAGGGTGGCGATAAATGCCTGCGCTAGCATCTTGTCCGCCTCGCTGGGGGAAGACACTGATGGAGGTGATCGGCTTCTGGCAGTGCTCGTTGGAGATCCGTTCTCCTGTCGCGCTCCGAGGAGGTCCATCTCCTGGGTGCGCGTCTCTTCTGGTGGTGGGTCGGGTTCCGTCCCTGGAGGGCTTTCTTTATCCTGGAGCTCTCCGGGGACTACCTTGTTGACGTTGGCGGGGGGTAAAGTCATGTCAGGTCCCTCCTGGTCCCCCCCGTGAGCTTGGTCAGTTACGTTAGAACCCACTAGGGTCTCTACTGGCGGGGTCGCCTGGTCGGTAGGGTTTGACATACTTTTACTATCCGCTTTTTCCGCGTTTAACGTCTGTATAAAGCTAGGTAGTAGACTGGCAGCGTAGTCCTCTAGGTAACGAGGTGGCTGCCGTCTGCGCTCCGGGCGATCTAGCTTAGGAGAACCGTTTGTGGAGTGTTCATCATTGGCCATGTTAATATTAATATTATATTAATATTACGCTAATTACCATCCGGCTCGAAGGACCAATTGTAACTGAGGGGTACAATTCCCTGACTGTATTGAATAAGTATGGTATCTGTAACTGAGGGGTACAATTCCCTGACTGTATTGATAAGTATGGTATTATTAAACCACTACCGCTTGTACTTTAACTTCTGGCCATCCAGTACATGATATAGATATGATGAACACTTTCCCACCTGATGAAACGAAGTCCACACAAATGTATAAATCGAATATTTTATATAGCAAAGGGTATATACAACGTTCACTTAATGACATTTATGATTTGAAATGCACTTGTAAGGCAAATGAGTATTCGTAGGTAAATCAACATTGAATGTCCAATCTCTGGTTACGCAGGGAGTAAGTATACAACCTGGTTCTTTAGGGAACTATAGCGATGGTACTTAAATGATTATAGCTGGATACACTAAAGGGGGGGGTCCCGCTGGTTGTAAGACAGTAGGGGGGGGGGGTTAGGAGAGCCGCTGGCGGTATCCCATCTGGCCGACGATTTCTTGGGAGAATTCAGAGTGCTGAACACGGTGCCCACAGAACCTCGGTCCGCAGATGAATACAGCTGGGCCCTCTGGTGGACGGTAGCTGCCGGTCCACAACGAAGAGACGTGAGGCGACCTCACTCGGGTAGAGCGCCGTCTCACCTGGACTCCTCTCGGGGGGTAGTTCCAACACTCAGCAGTGTTGGCCGTTATCCATGGCATAATCAAAGCACCCAAAGCACGTAGATAATCCAAGCCGTGGAAGGCTCGCCGTCGTCCGGGTAAAGTAATCCAATGTACAGGTCCACTCGTCCTGGCCCGGAGCTCCTCGGATGCAAGCACCACACGTGGTCTGCCCAGCCTGGTTAAGACTCCAGATAACGTCAGGAACGATGGGGGTACTGCTCACTTTATAACTCTAACCGAACGATGCACCATACATAATAGACTATTATTAACTTAATAGAAATACGTCCCACTCGACGGTATAGTGCCAAACTATGACAATTCAACTATTAATCCACACGATGTCTCAATGCCTATTCTGAGGCCAAGTAGGCCTTACTGCACCACACGTGCGTCGTGGGTGAGGCTTCGCGTCTGTTACTAGGTTGGAGGGTAAAGGACTAATGGACTAAAAGAAAGTTCTACTTTACTTGCGCCATATATATATGCGCTGTGAACAAATAGTACCATTCGTATTTCGCCAGACGTATTCCTACGCGGAACCGGGCTTGTAACGACATGTTCGTCGGCACGATTGAACTTGAACCAAGGGGCTTGGCTGCTGGCGCCAGGTTCTCGTCCAATGGTAGAATGAAACTATTATGGGCTGTTAGTAGACTAAAGGGATATTCAGTGTATATTGTACAAGGAATATACAGGGGATATCAACGATATACAAATACTATTAAATATATATCCATAAATAAATATATATATTCAGTTTAATCTGATCCTTCACAACAGCCGCCCCCTAATTAGTCCCACCTAATTAGCTAAGCAGAGACAGATTAACCGCACTGTCTACCACTCAACGTCCGCTGTAAGGGTCAGTCAACTCACAAAGTCATGGGGTCATGGTCGTCATCGATAGTGTCTGGGAGTCTGGGCAGTTCTATTAGCCTCGCCACGGGTCGTGTGTAAGTTCGCCCTTGGACGAGCACTTCAGCTGCTCGGACCTTGCCATCGGCACCGGTGATCACTTTGCTTACGCGGCCAGCCGGCCACATAGCTCTGGGTAGTGACTGGTCGATAATCATGACGACTGTTCCTTCTGTCAAATTGTCTCTCTTTTTTACCCACTTCTGGCGGGTCTGTAGAGACGGTAGGTAGTGGAGTAGGAAGCTGTTCCAAAACTTGTCAGCTAGTACTTGACTGTACCTCCACATTCTTCGGCCGTTCGCTTCTTCAGGCCTGTACATTGTCTGGGGTAGCGCGGGGTCTAGCCGCTCCATCAAGAGTGTGTTGGGGGTGACTGGGTCGACATCTGCTACATCACTGGAGACGTAGCCGAGGGGCTTGGAGTTCAATACTCCCTCGATCTCCGTGAGGACTGTCATTAGGACTTCCTCCGCCACAGTCTGGGCCCCAAGCACGGCGTACAGGGCTGTCTTTATAGAACGTACTTCTCGTTCCCAGGTTCCACCGAAGTGGGGTGCGTTCGGGGGATTAAACTGGAAGTCAATCTGGGATGGAGCGAGGTGGGTCTTAAGTTCTGGGCCCATAGCTTGGAAGCTCTCTCTCAGCTCTCTTTCTCCGCCTTTGAAGTTTGTCCCGTGATCAGACAACAATGTAGACGGTTTTCCTTTCCGTGATGTGAATCTTCGGAAGGCCATAAGGAATGAGTCTGTGCTCATGGTCGGAAGGAGTTCGATATGTATCGCTCTGGTGGTCATGCATTTGAATACAATACCCCACCGCTTCTCGGTTCCTCTTCCTTTCTTTATATACAACGGGCCAAAACAGTCCATGCCTGTGGAGTGGAATGGCTTGTCGCCGAGTCGGAGGCGACAGGGAGGTAGGTCAGCCATCCGGGGTATGCTGGGCTGCGCGCGCCACTTTCGGCAGTCTAGACAGGTTCGTTGGAAGCGTCGCACCGCTTCTCTTCCTTGAAGTATCCAATAGCGACGTCTGATCTCCGCGAAGACTCTCTCTGCTCCTGCGTGGTATACATCCTCGTCGTATTTCTTTATGATCAGCTCTGTGACCTTGTGTCGGCTGTTCAAGACTATCGGGTACTTAACGTCATCCGGTAGATCGGGGGCTCTCCGCAGACGACCACCCACTCTGATGAGATTATGGGCGTCGCTCTCGGGTGCCAGGTGGAGCAGTCTGCTGTCTGATGGGACGGGCTTTCCTCCCTGTAGACAGTCTAGCTCATCGGGGAACGAGTCTCTCTGGGCTCGTTGTAGTAGAAGAAGCTCTGCTTCTTCGTAGTCAGCTGCTGAAATGTCAGTGGTGGACTGAATCTCTGGGTGGCGCCACAGGAATGTCTTTAGCTGCGCACTCTGTAGGGTAATGCAGTCATCTATGTTGGGGTCTGTGGAGGCGACTGTGCTCAGTCCACAGAACATAGGTTTCTTGTTCTCAGCCTCCTCTTTACTTGCTTCCCGTGGGGTGGGCGTAGGCCACTCTTCTTCCGGGAGCTTGAGGAATTCTGGTCCGTCACTGTAGATGTTGCGACGGGTGAGGTCATCCAGGGACATTCCCCGGGTGATGACGTCAGCTGGGTTGTGTTTGGTGTCCACATACCGCCAGCTCGCTGCTTCTGTTAACTCTTGAATCTCGGTGACTCTGACTCCCACGAAGACCTTGTATCTGCATGAATCAGACTTGATCCATGTGAGTACTGTCGTGGAATCTGACCACAAGATTGTTCTGTGCACCGGAATGGTGAGTTCACGTTGGATTAACGTGGCTAGATGCGCTCCTGCTAGGGCTGCGCAGAGCTCTAGACGCGGGATAGATTGTTGCTTTCGTGGGGCTATTCTTGAGCGAGCCAGGATGAAAGCAGTGTGTATCTCTCCTCCCTTCTCTTGGGCACGCAAGTAGGCCACCGATCCATAGGCTACTTCGGAGGCGTCACTGAAGACGTGTAGATCCATCTTGCATGTCTCTGGCCTCACTGTGGGTGGGAAGTAGCTGCGGCGTATATTGATGCCTGGGAGTGAGCGGAGTTCCGTCTCCCACTCTCTCCATGTGGAGGCAAGGTGTGCGGGTATTGGGTCGTCCCAGCCCTGGTCCTTGTCCCATAGTGCTCGTACAATCATCTTTGCCCTGGTGGTGTAAGGTAAAGATGACCCAACGGTCATCCCAACGGGTCATATTGTCTGGCGAGTGTTCTGTACACACTCCGTCTGGTGGTCGGTATCGCCGTCGACCTTCCCTGCTCTGTGGTCAGGGGTTTGTGTCTATAGTGGAGCGAGTCTGTTTTGAAGCGCCAGACTAGTCCTAGTGTCATTTCTTGGGCTTCTCCTGGGATGGTCGCCATCCAGGTCTCGCTGCTGGCAGCCTTGTCCGCGGGGGAGAGGCTGCGCAATACGTGCGGGTCACTGCTGGCCCACTGCCTGAGATCAAAGCCGCCTTTGATCAGGGAGGCGCGTAGCTTGATTAGGAGAGCCTCGGCTTCTTCTTGAGTCGAAACGCTTTGTAAACAGTTGTCCACGTAGAAACTGTTCTTCACACTGTGTCGGACCTCTTCATCTGCTGCTGGGTCCTCTGCGACGTGTTTCTGTAGTGCAAATGTAGCACAGCACGGGCTGCATGTGGTTCCGAAGGGGAGGACTTCCCACTGGTAGATGGCTGGGTTCTCATCTCCGATCCTCTCTCTCCATAGGAACCGCAGCAGGGGCTTGTCCTCCTCCACTAGTCTCACCTGCAGGAACATCCCTTTGATATCCCCGCTGATAGCCACCTTGTCCTGGCGGAAGCGTAGTAGCACGCCTAGTAGAGAGGGGCCGAGTGTGGGGCCGGGCAAGAGCTCTTTATTCAGATTTTGGGATCCGATCTGGTAGCTGCAGTTAAACACAATGCGATCCTTGCCGTTGTGGTGGACCTTGTGGTGCGGCACGTACCATGATTCGGTCGTCTGATCGGCCTCTTTAATGTCAATCTTTGTCACGTGTCCCGCTGTGATTAGCTTCTCAATCTCAGCGCGGTACACACTCTCTTGAGCGGGGTCTTTGGCTAGGCGCCGCTCTGTGTTCAATAGATACCGCTCCGTGGCGTCTTTCTTTGCGTGAAAGGTGGGCATTCCCTCTCGCCTCAGGAGTGGAGTTGCGTATCTCATCACTCCGCCGACTGCGACTCTCTTTGTCCCTTGCTCGAGTAGGTTGATGGCGTAAATGTCTTCTTTAGAACGAATGTCTTTCTTTTCGTTCTTAAGGGCATTGTCTCTAGTGTCCATAGCCTCTCGACATGCTGCAGGAGAGTGGTGTCTTCCTCTGTCGTTCTGGAGTGGAGGCAGCTAGTGGCTGCTGTTCGGTTGAGAGATTTAGCGAGGGGGCCTTGTAGTGTCCACCCTAGGCGGGTCTCGACTGCTGCAGGACAGCCCCGGGGTCCTGTATGGACCCGGTCTATCGGGACGATGAGGTCTGCATGGTCGGAGCCTATCAGCAGGGTCGGGGTGGCGCCGTCTATGAGCGGGATAGGTAGTTGACGCAGGTGCACATATTTATCCATCAGCTTGGCGATGGGGTAGGTGTACTGCGATAGTCCTATTTCTTGGCTGGTGAAAGCATTTGTAATCCTATACCGTCGCTCTGGCTGCCCGCTTGCTGCGATAGTGAAGGAGACATTCTCGCCCTTTATCGTCTTTAAATCTCTTCTTATTGTCCGAATCGTCATTTGGTTCTCGCTCCCCCGCAGTCCCAGCTGGGCCGCAGCGGACGCGAGCAGAAGGGTCTTCTCTGACCCGTCATCAAGGACGGCGTAAGTGTCCATGACTTTATCTTGGTAGCTCAATGTCACACGGACTACCTTTAAGAGCACTTGGGCGCCACTGCTGCTGGCGGGGTCAATGTACATGACACTTGCCTTGGTGCCGCTCGATGGTGCAGGTGCAGGCCTTCTTCGGTTACTGTCGTGTAGTATATCTAGATGGGCTCCGTCACACCGACTGCACCTTTTCTTTAGGCGGCATTCGGCTGCCATGTGACTGCGCGCACATCGGTAACAGCGCCTGTTGGACTTTATCCATTGACTCACTTCTTCTGCATTCATCTTTGTGAACAGGTCACATTGTGACAGCCAGTGTTCCTTCTCACAGTAGGGGCACACCATCTTCCACTTCTCTTTTCTCGAGGGGGTACTGTGGCTCTTACTGCTCGGTACTGACTCTGATTGGTGCATGACAGTCACCGATCTTCTTCCATCGTTTATTCTCCTGGGTCCCTCTCTGGAGCTTGGCGTGCTCCGCACGAACGTATCCAGTCGTAAGCTGCTGACTTCTCTCGCCAGGAAGTCGGCTAGATCGAGGAGGGATGGTTCGGGACCGTTAGGATCACGGTGGTCTCTCTGCCGCCTAAAACGCTCTTGTCTTGCGGGTGGCAGCTTCTCTAAAATCCTCTCGACGTTAGAGTTGGCGTATAGCTCGTGCATGCCCTTTTCTCGTTGCGCTCCCAGCATCCCTACCAGGGACTGCACTTTTATCGACAGGTCGTCTAATGAGCGATTGTCTGTTGCTGGGGGTAGGCGATCAATATGCCTTATCTCTTGGATTACGTAATCCCATATACGTCCATATCTCTGGTCCAGCGCTGCTAGAGCCGCGGTGTATGGGGTCGTAGAGGTGGCATAGGCTAGCGCTATATTGTGCGCTCGCGGTACTTTCAGGTGCTTCAGTAATATTGCATACTTGTGGCGTTCATCAGCGACATCCACCATCATTGTCTCTAAGCACATCCGGAGCTCCGTGTACTGTGCTCGATTCTCATAGGTGAAGTCTGGGAACGTCGGCGTGGCAATGTATGACGCCGTGGATGGCTGATACATCGGCGAGCGTTGGGGGAGAGACCTCCTAGGCGAGTCTCCTCTTGCGCCTCTCTGTGGGCTGGTACCGACAGGGTACCATGGCCCGCTGGTCCAGGTGCTATTCCTCGGGGCTGGTCATGCGTCGTGCTCACCCGTGAATAAAGTCGGGGGTCTGTAGCGCAGTGCCGCGGGGGTATAGCCTGGGCTGTACTGGACCTCCTGGTCCGGTGGAGTACTGTGCTGTCGTCGGGCCCGGTTCTCCTCCTCTCCCTCTTCTTCTTCTATCAGGTCCTCCAGATCCTGTAGTCGTTTATTTAGCTTCTCCGCAGTGTATGCCGCTCCTTCCTTGTAGCTGGGTCTCGCTTGGACCGGTCTGGGAAGGGGGTCTGCGGGGGGTATAGGCTTGGTCTGTTGGTCAAGTTCAGGGTCGCTTGCTCGGTTAGGAGACGCTGCCCTTGACTGTTGTCTCGACGAGTTCCTTGAACCCCTGGCGGAGGGAGAGGGTGTTGCCTTGAGGATCAGCTGCTCCATTAGCTGCGCTTGTAACTTGTCGCGCTCGGCTTCGCGCTTGGTGAGATCTGCTTCTCTTTGGGCACCGGCAGCGGCGCGCTGGGCGTCGGCCCGGTCTCTTGCCATATTCTCTTCCGTCTGAAGGCGTCTCATCTCCAGGCGTATGCGCTCTTCTTCGCTCCGTTGCTGCGCTTGGAGTTGTTCGCGCTCGATAAGCATCTGTGCTTGGAGTCGATCGCGTTCACCCTGAAGTCGATCGCGTTCGGTAGCGGCTGTCAGGCTGACGAGGAACGCCTGTGATAGCATCCTCTCCGCTTCGCTGGGGGAAGACGGTTGTAGAGGTGAGCCGCTCCTGGGTGAGCCGCTCCTGGCTGTACTCGTTGGGGAGTCCTGGCGCTCTATTTCCTCGGCGCTCTCCTCCTCTTCTTCCGTGCAGAGTTCTCTCTCTGTAGGATTGTCTTCCTCCCGGGGCTGGTCGGGGACTACTTCTTCGGTATTGGCGGGGGGTAAAGGCATGTCAGCTCCCTCCTGGTCCCCACCGTGAGCTTGGTCAGTTACATTAGAACCCACTAGGGCCTCTGTGGTCGGGGAAACCTGGTCGTTAAGGTCAGACATAATTTTACTTTCTACTTTTACCGCGTTTACCGTTTGTAGAAGGCTAGGTAGTTGACTGACAGCGTAATCCTCTAAGTACTGAGGTGGCTGTCGTCTGCGCTGCGGGCGTTCTACATTAGGAGGACCGTTTCGTGGAGTGTTCATCATAGGCCATTTCAATATTAATAACACTATATTAATATTACACTAGTTACCCTCCGGCTCGAAGGACCAATTGTAACTGAGGGGTACAATTCCCTGACTGTATTGATAAGTATGGTATTATTAAACCACTACCGCTTGTACTTTAACTTCTGGCCATCCAGTACATGATATAGATATGATGAACACTTTCCCACCTGATGAAACGAAGTCCACACAAATGTATAAATCGAATATTTTATATAGCAAAGGGTATATACAATGTTCACTTAATGACATTTATGATTTGAAATGCACTTGTAAGGCAAATGAGTATTCGTAGGTAAATCAACATTGAATGTCCAATCTCTGGTTACGCAGGGAGTAAGTATACAACCTGGTTCTTTAGGGAACTATAGCGATGGTACTTAAATGATTATAGCTGGATACACTAAAGGGGGGGGTCCCGCTGGTTGTAAGACAGTAGGGGGGGGGGTTAGGAGAGCCGCTGGCGGTATCCCATCTGGCCGACGATTTCTTGGGAGAATTCAGAGTGCTGAACACGGTGCCCACAGAACCTCGGTCCGCAGATGAATACAGCTGGGCCCTCTGGTGGACGGTAGCTGCCGGTCCACAACGAAGAGACGTGAGGCGACCTCACTCGGGTAGAGCGCCGTCTCACCTGGACTCCTCTCGGGGGGTAGTTCCAACACTCAGCAGTGTTGGCCGTTATCCATGGCATAATCAAAGCACCCAAAGCACGTAGATAATCCAAGCCGTGGAAGGCTCGCCGTCGTCCGGGTAAAGTAATCCAATGTACAGGTCCACTCGTCCTGGCCCGGAGCTCCTCGGATGCAAGCACCACACGTGGTCTGCCCAGCCTGGTTAAGACTCCAGATAACGTCAGGAACGATGGGGGTACTGCTCACTTTATAACTCTAACCGAACGATGCACCATACATAATAGACTATTATTAACTTAATAGAAATACGTCCCACTCGACGGTATAGTGCCAAACTATGACAATTCAACTATTAATCCACACGATGTCTCAATGCCTATTCTGAGGCCAAGTAGGCCTTACTGCACCACACGTGCGTCGTGGGTAAGGCTTCGCGTCTGTTACTAGGTTGGAGGGTAAAGGACTAATGGACTAAAAGAAAGTTCTACTTTACTTGCGCCATATATATATGCGCTGTGAACAAATAGTACCATTCGTATTTCGCCAGACGTATTCCTACGCGGAACCGGGCTTGTAACGACATGTTCGTCGGCACGATTGAACTTGAACCAAGGGGCTTGGCTGCTGGCGCCAGGTTCTCGTCCAATGGTAGAATGAAACTATTATGGGCTGTTAGTAGACTAAAGGGATATTCAGTGTATATTGTACAAGGAATATACAGGGGATATCAACGATATACAAATACTATTAAATATATATCCATAAATAAATATATATTCAGTTTAATCTGATCCTTCACAACAGTATCATTAAACCACTACTGAGTTATGTACATTACTACTGGCCATACAGTACACAGGTATATGAGATGAACACACCCACAATAACACGGCTTCACAAGAAATACTGTTTAGAAGAATATTTATTAGCAGCACGAAGATTATCTTACATTACTTATCAAGATTGAGAGTTGCGCTTGTAAGGCGAAAAATGTGCATGAATAGGTCAAGAGCGTAAGTCCATGAGCATATTACGCAGGAGATAATTAATACCACCTGTATCATAAGAATTATATATGGTACAACAGCTATTCTCCGGTATGCAGTGCCGCATGGAGGAAAGGTCGGGTAGGTTATCCAGTGTACATATCCACACGGTTCTCGTCTAGGGCTCCTCGGATGACGGCACCAGGTTAAGCCGCCCAGCCTGGATAAGCACACTAGTTCGGTACGATGAAACGTTGGTAATGCTGGTCACTGTAGAACGGTAGCCGCACGATACACTATACATAATAGACTATTACTTAATAATAGAATAGGTCGAACTCGACGATCCAGCGTTAAACTCTTGACACTTCAGCTATCAATTCGCATGCGGTCTCAAGGCTCTATTTCGGGGCAAAACGGGCCCACTTCACAGCACGTTGTATCGTGGTGTGAGGCTTCAACTTATTGGGTAACTAACGGCTGTATCCACCTGCGACGTATTTATACGTAAGGTGAACAATCTAGTACCAGCCTTATTTCTGTCTCGTATTCCTGCGCAGAACCGGGCATGTCCAGACATGTCTTAGCGGTGACTTTGAACTAGACATTGGGGGGTATGGCCGTGGCGCCTAGGGGATCGCTGTCCAATAGGAGAACGAATATTATGGTCTGGCCTGTACTAGGTAAAGGGATATTCCGTGTATATGTACAAAGAATATACAAGGGATATCAGACGATATACAAATACTATACAATATATCTCAAGTAATAAATATATATATTCGGTTTAATCTGACCCTTTGTAACACCTTGCTTATTATGCTTTTGTAGAGAACATGGACAAAGCAATGTACAGTGTTTCATTAGCCTAATTCCCACGTATTGGCGTGTTGGCCACTACTGAGGAAGCACTGCTGCTACTACTACTACTGTAACCACTACTGTATTGATTTCAGGGACTCCCAACCAACTTAGATGACCTCCTGCTTCCGACAGACTCTGAATTTGCACAAGACTTTTACATCATAGGAATCCAGGAGGGTTGCCCTGACAGGTACGAGTTGACACGTTGTCCTGAAGCAGTGTTTAATCGGTGAGGTTGTTGAGTTTGTGCACTGATGTACGGTACCTGTCTGTGTGTGTGTGTGTGTGTGGCAGGAGGGAGTGGGAGGTGCGTCTTCAGGAGACGCTGGGGCCGTACTACGTCATGCTTTACGCGGCATCGCACGGCGTTCTGTACCTTACCGTCTTCGTGAGAAGAGATCTCATTTGGTTCTGCTCAGGTCAGTTCCAGATGTTCACCGCGGGATGGGTAACAGAAGTGTTTTCAGCCTCCTCACCACTGATCCTCACTCGGATACACCTTCATCAGATGGAGGATTGTTGTGAGGTCATATGAATATTCACACACAACACTATGGTGCGTTTACACCTATTAGAGCCAATTTGGAAATATTCGGGTTGAGTAGGGTTTGATCAAGTCTACTCCGGTCTCGAATGAACGGTAAAGGCTGAATATTACCTGAAGGAAATGTAGTGATTTCTCCGTCCACATATGATGAAACCCTTGTGAGCTAGCTAGCCTGTAACGTTTGATCTCTGACCCGACCCAGAGGTGGAGCACGCGACAGTCACCACCAGGATCATCTCTCAGATCAAGACCAAAGGGGCTGTGGGGGTTGGCTTCACCTTCTTCGGCACTTCCTTCCTCTTCATCACCTCCCATTTTACCTGTGAGTAGGAGCTTCCTCGCCTGATTTGGGCAGAACTTGAGTTCTTCTTTAACACTTTCAGAGCCCTTGCTTAACACTTTGATCGCCATGGTTAAATTCATAATTGACCATCCCTAGCCAGCTCTATTTGTCTATGGAGAAGTTCCCCTTCTTTGCAGGGCTATAACCTTTTAAATTCTATTGCTAAATTGACATTATTATGGCCCATTCAATGTCCTATATCCATTGTTCAGGGTGTAGCAACGTTATACTTTTTCATTCACATATTCATACTAAAATATGGTCTAAAGTATAAGTATGTTTTTATCGTTTTCTGCAGCTTTCTCCAGAACTTGATTTATAGCCCCAAATGCATTATATTGATGATCAAATACAGTTTGGTAGCGATCGGTGCCAGATAAAAAATTTCAACTGGAGGTACTTCTAGAAGTTACTACGTATCATCTGATGTTGACCGGATGGGCGGGGGGTCGTTTATAATTCCGTGGGCAACCTTATATCATTCACCTAGTGTGGGTCATATGATCATCAGAGCAGTTTATATGGAACACGTTAGAAAATAACGCTGGATCTTACCGGATCTTCGCTGTTAGCTCTATCTTTAATCTTTCAAAATGTACAGTTGCTATTGCATGCACTCATCTGTGTTTCACCACACAGATGAGTGCATGCTTACCAACTGTCCGTCTGCAACACTACTATCACCAACATCTAAGAAGGGAGATCCCCCCTTGAATGGCCCTTCTAAGGTTTCTCTCCTCCACACTGCCTGTGGAGCTTTTTTCCCTATTGTTAGGTTTTAGTGAGTTTTTCCTTACCTTCGCGTGGAGTATGTCTGGGAGTGCTTGCATTCTTTCATTTATTTGCATTCATCTAAAAATGTTTGGACCTTATGGTGTTCTTGTTCTGTTCTTGACTTATTGTTATGTTTTCTTCTTGACTTGTTTAAAGAAGACCTGTACGGCCCATGGGGACATTAACGTGTGTTGTCGGGCCCTATAAATAAATTTGATTTGATTTGATTTGATTTGATTTCCTCGCGCCGTTGGACGATCAGCTTGGAGTAGACAGTTTTCGATTATGGGATGTTGATCTAGATGAACCATTTCCAGGTTGTATAATACTATTATATATGTCCAAATAACGTTGTTTATTGAGTTAGGGCGAGCGATTGATTATCCAGTGTGTCGAGATGGAGTCCGGCTAACGATCGCGAGTGCCCGGACGAAATATGGATGAGCACTTCCTGTTTGGCGCGTCACTTCCTGTTGGCCGATCTGCCAATCGGCCACCAGATGGCGCTCTTGAACCGTTAGAGAGTTGAGTGGAGATCAGCAGTATATCTCAGGTCCCCGGAGGAGAAATATGATTTCGATCACAGATTTTTGAAATATTGATATCAAAGACGTGTTACGGCGTCTTCGGCAGAATGAGCATGGCGGGCAATGACGAGTTACGGCGTTTCCGGCGATTAAAGTGTTAACCTTGATTTACCCGTTGAATGCCACCATCCACTTCAATGTTAGCGTTAAAAACGCCTAATTTATGTTTTAAATTATGGCTATGTGTCTAATCTGCCCGTCGCTTTATCAATGACTCGTTTGCAGTCAACATTGTCGAAGCGGATTGTTTTTTTATTGGTTCATTTTAATTTTATAGCATTTTGAAAAGCCCTCGTTTTCAAGGAAAATATAAAGATTCCATGATAAAAGACATTTACTGGAATATTCTAGAATACACAAAAATTTTGTAATTTTTCTGCCTATTTATGAATAGTTTTCAAATAAACGCTAGATTATCGATAGTATATGTGTACGTATGCACACTATAGACGCGAGCTGAAAAATCGATTCTCTTATTTCCTCATCAGCGATCGCGCACACACAGACACATCACACATAGGGCAAATGCTGAGATCTCAGCGAATACAACTCTGATTATCCCAAGACTGGTAAAATAGATTCCTTACCTCAGATCAGATGTTCTCCAAAAAGATTATTCCAATTCCTGATCGCCATTCCAAATATCGATCACGCTTATTGATTGCTTATTGGCTGCTGTGAATATATATTCCAGGCTGATTCCTGTCCCGCGATGACTTCCATGTTGATCAGACTTCTTGCCAGCACAAGGAGCCAGCTGGCTCCGCCTCTACATATCTACAGATCCCAGGTCAGTCTAAGCGACTGACCTGCAGTTACACAGGGATAGACGATAGGGGGCGCTTTTTTCCATTCTGAGCTCCTGTAGGGGCTGCTGTACCAACGGGAGACTCGTTGATGAAATATGATTTCAGATCGCTAATAAAACGATATTTGTCGTCGTGGGCACTCAGTGGGGGGGCTAATAAAACGAGATATGTCGTCCGTGGCACTGAAAGGGTTAAGGTTGATTTACGCTGGGGTGCTCGACAGAAATGTTGGTATGTTGCGGACAAGTGTAAAATATTGTTGCACAGCATTGCCATGCCCTGCGTGTACTTGTGGTTTCATTTTGGTTTTGGCTATAGCTAGCATTTGTATAGGCTATAGGGAGAGGACAGAAGAAGGATTGGCAGAGCAAGTAAAACACAAAACAGTTAGGAGCTTGTTGTCTTTTGTTACCATAGATGACAAAAACCTTCACCAAAGCATAAATGATAAATGTGGAGCGACACCTTCTTGTCTGTCCAGCACCTAGGGCTGTCGCGATAACCGCATCACCGCAATCACGCGGTGTGTCAAGTGACCCGCGGGATGTAGAATAGACAACCGTGACAACCGCAGGTAAAATAAAAGGGGCGTCATCATTTTTAACTTCATTTAATGACGAGGCGTCCGTTTTCCAGTAGTGTGAGCTAACTTCACGTTTCCATAGTTTACAACTCACAGATGAAATCAGGATTTATTTTCATATCCCGGACTCGAGCCCCCAATGTTTACCTTTCCCTGTATTAATCTGAACCGCAGTAGAGTACAGGGGAGTACACTCTAGGGCCGAAGTGCCGGTCATGTAACATGCTTGAACTAGCCGGACTTCGGGGTAATTCCCTCTGTAAGGTGGTGACAGGAAACCGTTCTCTCAAGGACTGGGTGTTTATTTCCTTTTTACAGCTCTCTATTCTTCATGTTAGTGATTAACGTTACACGCAGATTGGGTGCTGCCTCTCTGCCGTGGTCCAGACGTTAGCCACTGTATAGGCTAGCGCTAGCTACGTTGGCGTGGTCCTGAGTGGCGGAGAGGCAGCACTTAGTTTCCCCCAATGATGAACAATGATGACACAAGTTGTGATATTTAACTAGCTATGTATGTGCATTCACATTCACTAATGTTAAAATAGTGTTATATTAACGTTAAATGTTCGCTCAAATAATGTTAGTTTTAAGTAAGGAGAAGGGCATATATCCCACAACGCATCGCTCTTAACACAATCGCGGCCACTGGGATGAGTCTAATTAATCTCAAGAGGACCGGGGAATGTAAACAAACGTGGGGCTGTTTGTACAGATAAATCTATACTTTATAATATTGCTATCTGTCCATTCTCATTGTCAATTGAGTCCATAAACCGTCCCTTCAAAATGGCTTAAAGAAAAAAGATTTTCAACAATAGGTTCTCATTTTATAGCGCCGTGAATATAAGCGTTATACCGGATTTGGTCTAGTATATTTCCTGGAAGCCGAGATACAGGGCTAATGGCTAATAACGTTAAATCCAATGGCATTTCGGTTATAGATACGCTCCAGTTAAAACTCAAACTGCATATGATCGGTACGATCCTCACGCATGTATGCATGAAAGGGGGGGGGGGGGGCGGGGGACGTCGTTTCTGATTATTGATTACCAATAACCGCGTTAGCCTCATTAGCCTCATAGGCCGAACGCCTGGAAGGCTATCAAAACAAGGCCCGATCGGCATGTACTTTACGCGAAAAAGATCTTACCGTGGTCCGGTGGGATGTCCCGGAGCATTTCCCCGTTATCGATCGCCATCTGGTAGATCGATATGTCCATTGGCTGATGATAAATCCCCTTATTGCATGGTGAAATCTGCGATGCAAAACATAATCCAAGGTACATGCTACACATATAGAATCCTGCTACTGGAAACAAAAAAAAAGGTAAAAAGAAAGATTGCTCCCTTCAGCCACAGGGAACACTGCATTATCGCGATAGCGCCCCTAAGAGGATCTGGCCAGTATTGCACCTTCTCGAATTCAAAGAATAGGGTAAATCTGCAGTGCCGCTCTGCGACCTTGAATAGGTTATTAAAATGGAATAAAAGCAATAACAACTTCCCACAGATATATCCGTGCTTCGGTCCTTTAACACTTTGACTGCCCAAGTTTAATTCCTTATTAGTCCCTTGAATGCCCAAGGCCACTTCAATGTTAACGTTAATATCGCCTAATCTATGTTTAAAATTATGGCTATGTGTCTAATCTGCCCGTCGCATTATCAATGACCTATTTCCAGTCAACATTGTCGAAGCAGATTGTTTTTTTATCGGTTCATTTCCGTTTCATAGCATTTAGAAAACCCCTCGTTTTCACAGAGAAAAAAGGTTTCCATGATAATCGCCTTTTACTGGAATATTCTAGAACGTTGTCATTGTTCGGCCTATTTATGAATCGTTTTCAAATAAACGCTAGATTATCGATAGTGTATGTGTACGCATGCACGCTCGTGGCGCGCGCTGAAAATCGTTTCTCCTATTTCCTGACGGCGCGCATAGTCAAACAGCCATATCACATAATCACATAAAAGCTTATATATCTGTGAAAACGGGTCTGATTATCCTTAGACTTGTAACATAGATTCCTTACCTGAGATCAGATGGTATCCAAATGGATTATTCCAATTCCTGATCGCCATTCGAAAAAATCGATCTTTTTATTGATTCACCGTGTATACAGTAAAACACATATTACCCGCTGCTCTGAGAGTCCAGCATGAAGCTGGTAGATGCCGGCTGCGTGAGTGAGAAGTAAAATGTGGAGTGCGGTTTTTTTTTCTCATAAATTTTCATTGAGTTCAATCCAAAAGGGTGAATTACCACCTGGGAGACGATAGGGGGCGCTTTTTTCACATCTGAGCGCCTGAGGTAGCTGAATTTCCAACGGTAGACACGGTTGATGAAATATAATTTCAGAACCCAAAAAAAAAGAGAAAATACGAGAATTCTCGTGAGTGGGCATTCAACCCGCAGGGGGTAAACCCGAGAAATCTCGGGCGTGGCATGCAAAGTGTTAAGCATGGATTCGAAACACGGATATATACGTGGCCCGTCCCGAATGTGTTAAAGGAGCAGGCAACACCCTAATCTACTGTTATCACATTTCAGAACGTTGAGGGACAAATGGATTTGTTTGTTTATTATTAAGGACAATGCAAATTAATGAACATCATTTACATGAGTGTATGCATAACATCACAGCATGATAAAGACGTAAATATGCCGGGAATAGCACAGGGCTAATTTCCACCCGTAGTCCTAACATAAAACAAACACAAAACGGACCTTACAACGTTCATTCATAAAAACTGACATCACTGACATGACCACACTAACATGACATTCAGTCAGTACAACATCACTAACATCCCTAATGAGTGCATATTTGGCTGTCTAACAGCCATTTCCTGAGTTGGCCCCTAAAGGTGGACAGGGTGGTACATTCCCTTAACACTTTGAATGCCCATCACGAGATTTCTCGGGTTATCAGCCCTCCCCCTGAATGCCCATCACGAGAATTCTTGTTTTATTTTTTTTTATTAGCGATCTGAATTCATATTTCATCAACCGAGTCTACCGTTGGTAAACCTGCCCCACCAGGCGCTCAGATGTGAAAAAAGCGCCCCCTATCGTCTCCCAGATGGTAATGCACCCTTTTGGATTGGACTCAATGAAAATGGATGAGAAAAAAAAAATCCGGAATCCACATTTTACTTCTCACGCATGTAACCGGAGCCGATCAGATTCATTGTGGACCCTCAGCACAGCGTGTAATATGTGTTTTACAGTATACGCGTTGGATCAATAAAAGGATAGATTTTTGGAATGGCGATCAGGAATTGGAATAATCCATTTGGATACCATCTGATCTCAGGTAAGGAATCTATTTTACCAGTCTTAGGATAATCAGACCTGTTTTCCCGGAGATATAAGCTTTTCCCCTATATGTGATATGGCTGTTTGACTGTGCGAGCGATCAGGAACTAAGAGAATCGATTTTCAGCTTGTGGCACCAGCGTGCATACATACACATATTATACTATCGATAATCTAGCGTTTATTTGAAAACGATTCATAAATAGGCCGAAAAATTACAACGTTCTAGAATATTACAGTACAGGGCGTTTATCATGGATTCTTTTTTCCCCCTTGAAAACGAGGGCTTTTCAAAATGCTATAAAACGGAAATGAACCGATAAAAAAACAATCCGCTTTGACAATGTTGACTGGAAAATGAGTCATTGATAAGCGATGGGCAGATTAGACACATAGCCATAATTTAAAACATAGATTAGGCGATATTAATGCTAACATTGAAGTGGATGGTGGGGATTCAAGCACTAAATGTGCGCCCCCTGCTGGGCACTGAAAGTGTTAAGGGGACCGGAAGGCTGTTCCATGTTCCACTTCCCTTTATCGATAGAACATTTTTGCTGAAGGCGGTCTTTCTAAAATGGACCTCACAATCCCCTCTGGTGTTTGACCTAGTGGCTAATCCAGTGTTCCTTTTCTTGTGGATAAACTCCTTGAGAGGGGGAGGGGCTAATCTGTGCAGGCATTTATATACAAAACAGGAACTTTTATAACGTCTGAGGTTTTCAAAATTTTAAATTTGATGCTTATCCAGGATTTTACAGTGGTGGTATGAGTACTGTTTCCTGTCATATACCTTCAATGCTCTGTTGTAGAGTTCTATGGGTTTCATGGCTGTGGCCCCAGTAAATGACCAGTTTAGAAGGCAATATTCAATGTGGGAGAAGACCATACAGTGTAGGTATGTCTTTGCGGCTTCAAGTGTTAGGGAGGGATGTATTTGGTTGAAGTTGGAAATGTTGAAGTTGATGGTGTTCCTCACTTTCTTTTTTCTTAAAGGTCAGGTTGAGTCCAAGATTCTGGACGCTTGCTAAAGAACATGCACACAGTGTTTTTGGCATTAAGTAGGAGACAGGTGCTGTTTAGCCAGCATTGTACCTTGTCTAGTGCGCATGTGAGCCTAGATGTAATCAACTCTATGTCCTTGCCCTGTGTGTAGATGACTGCGTCATCGGCATACCAGGGCTCTACGCTAACCTTTTTCACTAGGGGCACAGGTGCTCCTAAATGAAAAAATTTAGGAGCACACAAAGAAATTTAGGAGCACCCAAAAATATTTAGGAGCACAGTGAAAATATGTCAAGTAACAGAGTTTTTTTTTTTTTTTTTCAAAAATACATTTATATTTGTACTGTGCGTGCATGTGCAAACGGGACACATCTGTGCAATAGCACATACCACCAAAGTCACTGGCCCACTGTGTGCGTGTATCATCTGCGTGTGCAAACGGGAATGGGACAGACATTTGAACTATTAATTACGTGATTAATGCCTACTATGGCAAAGTTGTAGCCAACAACTAGGCCTAATAAGAAAGGCAGTGATATTGAACAAAAAGGAGACACTGGCTTTACAACCAGGGCCATCAGTAGAGGGGGGAGCTAGTGTTGCTCTTTTAGAAAAATAATCCTTTCAGGGTTGCCTATTGAAATACTGTACACCTCCAGTACAGTAGTTTGCGTGTCAGGTAGACCATTGATTGACAGTCGATTCTGCCAATTACGACGTCACACCGTTGCACTCTGGCCGTCCGGCGCTGCAGCTGGACCCTATTGCCACACCGCTTGCACTCTGGCCGTCCGGCGCTACAGCTGGACCCATTGCCCACCTCTGCGGTTGATAACGCTAGCCAAGTTATCTGTACACACATACACAGTGGGCCAGTTGTAGGGGTGTAACAATGCATCGCAATGCATCGATCCTACTTTGCAATATTTACAAAACATGACATTGTTTTCTAACTCTAGCCATGGGGAAATGTTTAGCCAATTCACATTAAATTTGTATGTCTTCCCTCCGGCTCCAGTGGGTGTAGCTTCGCTAGCTACAGTGGCTACATTGGGTGCTACAGTGGGTGTAGCCTCGCTAGCTTGGCCAACTTCGCTAGCGTGCTGGCTAGCGTCAGTATCTTGGTTAACGTTAACGTTAACCATCACCTCTGTAACATGAGCTGCCTCGCCTGACTTCTCATTCTCCGGTATCTTTCGCGCAAAATAAAAATGAATGGGCTTCGACATGGCTGTATTATTGTTTGACTCAGACAGTGACGCAGCCGCTGATCATTACTTTCGGTTTCCAGTCGCGTGACCACAGGAAACTACTGTGATTGGAACGTTTATGCGGCTGTGAACTGTGGGACTTGTAGTTTTTTAACGATTCTCGCAGCGGAGAAAAAAAAGGACGAATGAGAGGCTGTACTCTGCACTCGCTGGCCCCACTCGCACGCCGTGCGAGTACTTGATTTTGCATGTTTGCACGCACATATTTTTAGGGGCATATGCGAGCAATATGGTCGCACTGTAGAGCCCTGCATACATCTGTACATTGAGTTCGGGACACACATTTGGCAGGTCATTGATATACAGGGAGAATAGCAGGGGCCCAAGGATTGATCCCTGAGGGACACCTACAGGGTTGTCTAGATATGGGGACTTGGCGCCATTGAACGTGACACATTGTTTTCGGTTTGATAAGTAGGATCTAAACCACTCTATTGTGCTGAGAAGTTGAAGTGAGTTAGTTTGGTTAGGAGGATATTATGGTTGACACAGTCGTAAGCCTTGCTAAGGTCTAAGAAGACAGCACCAACATACTTGTTGCTATCTAGTGCACTCTTGACCTTTTCAACAAACAGACAGTTGGCTGACTCTGTTGAGTGAAGGGCACGGAATCCAAATTGCATTGGGTTAAGTGGGGTGGGGCCCAAGTCGAGATGTTTAGTCATGAGATTCAACACCCACTTCTCTGCAACTTTGGATATGACAGGAAGTATACTGATGGGCCTATTATCAAACATGTTTAAAATAGTTTTGGGACTCCTACGACCTTAGAATTTTTTTCTAATCACGATCGCGGGTAAACTCTCATGTCTTAATAATACAAACATATATACAGGTATAAAAAATAAATAAAAATAATAATAATAAAAAATTAAAAAATAATTAAAAAAAAATGTAATAGAAGTGCGGTACCACCGCATCCCGCGGTGATTAGCCACACACACAACCACGGTGCGAAAATGTCATACCGCGACAGCCCACCCTACTAGCATGAATCAGTCTTTAGTGTGGTCTACACAGGGAACGTTCATCATCCTACTAGCATGAATCAGTCTTTAGTGTGGTCTACACAGGGAACGTTCATCATCCTACTACAATGAATCAGTCTTTAGTGTGGTCTACACAGGGAACGTTCATCACCCTACTAGCATGAATCAGTCTTTAGTGTGGTCTACACAGGGAACGTTCATCATCCTACTAGCATGAATCAGTCTTTAGTGTGGTCTACACAGGGAACGTTCATCACCCTACTAGCATGAATCAGTCTTTAGTGTGGTCTACACAGGGAACGTTCATCATCCTACTAGCATGAATCAGTCTTTAGTGTGGTCTACACAGGGAACGTTTATCCTACTAGCATGAATCAGTCTTTAGTGTGGTCTACACAGGGAACGTTCAGCCCCACAGGGAACGTTCAGCACCCTACTAGCATGAATCAGTCTTTAGTGTGGTCTACACAGGGAACGTTCAGCACCCTACTAGCATGAATCAGTCTTTAGTGTGGTCTACACAGGGAACGTTCAGCATCCTACTAGCATGAATCAGTCTTTAGTGTGGTCTACACAGGGAACATTCAGCACCCTACTAGCATGAATCAGTCTTTAGTGTGGTCTACACGGGGAACGTTCAGCACCCTACTAGCATGAATCAGTCTTTAGTGTGGTCTACACAGGGAACGTTCCGCACCCTACTAGCATGAATCAGTCTTTAGTGTGGTCTACACAGGGAAGACGTTCAGCACCCTACTAGCATGAATCAGTCTTTAGTGTGGTCTACACAGGGAAGATGTTCAGCACCCTACTAGCATGAATCAGTCTTTAGTGTGGTCTACACAGGGAATATGTTCAGCATCCTAGCCGAGGGATTTTGCTATTAGGAATGTTATGATTCAATCGAACAATGATTTGATTTGATTCCATTGATTCTTCTCGACATCCCTATTTCCTAACCATCACCAATTTTATGCCTCCCTGCAATCTTACAGTTTTAATGACCATTGATTATATGATTATTTTGTTCTGCTTCTAGCCGGAGATGCCAAAGTTTACGAAAGGATTCTAGACTACAACAAGATCATTGAAGCCCTAGCTCTTCCTAAAGGTCTCCCCGACACCAACCCCTACCGCTCCACCGCCTGTAAGTCTTACATCGCAAGCTACTGGTGGCGTGAAGCCTTATTTATAGGCAGCTGCATGGCTTTCACAACAGTTACTATAGTGTGTGATATGAGAAATATATTAACACAAATGTAATAAATTTGTGTCTTATCACTGGATCTTGTAGACAAATGGTAAATGGACTGCATTTATATAGCGCTTTTATCCAACCAATGCCTCACATTCACACATTCAGACTAGGGATGGGACCGAATATTCGAAAATTCGAATAGTCGTTTCTGTTATTAAGATCGATTTAATTTTTTTTACAATCGAATATTTGTTTTGTAAAAAAAAATAAAAAAAAATAAATCTATAATATATATATGTGTAACGGCAAATTTTAATTTCCAATGTCCTGTTTTCTCTTGCCCGTTACTTCACAGGTATGGTAGGGAGTGATCTTACGCAGTAGACACAGCAATGATGGATGTCCAGTCGTGATTCCAGGTTTAGGGGTGTTTATTGTTGAAGTTGCAGTTGTACAGTCAATTTATTGTCAGTGTGGGTTCTGTAGGAATTATATGGTATTCTATATTTATTTGGTATTTCTTTCTGCTTCTGGCTGCTGAGCTTCTGTTACTGAGCTACTGGTAAGAACGGTGTGCTCCTCACTACCTGTGTCCTAGTTGATTACTGCACCTGTGACCCTAAATACCTAACCAGTGCTGTCAAATCTAAAACCCGCCACCAGGTAATGCCAATAATAATACCAATAATAATATTACAAATAATAAAATAATATGCCACCATCATAATGGCTCCTACAATATATATATATATATATATATATATATATATATATATATATATATATATATATATATATATATATATATATATATATATATATATATATATATATATATATTTATTTTTTAAGCAAACATTCTTATTTAATTCCTTTTTATATTTAGAGGCAGCCTAATTTTCATAGCCTAATTGATCAAAAAGATGCACATGCTACTGTTTCTGTTTGTTTATTAAAGCCGGTTGATAGGCCAATGCAATGCTGTTATAGGCTACGATGGTGAGTTTTTTTTGGGGGGGGGGGGGGGGGGGGGGGCACACATGAATATTCGATATTATGAAACACGAATATTCGAATAGCACTTTTGCTAGAAAGTCCCATCCCTAATTCACACACCGTCGGTTGAGGCAACCATGCAAGGTGCCAACCTGTTTGTTGGGAGCAGTTAGGGGTTAAGTGTCTTGCTCAAGGACACTTCGACATGCTGCCGAGAGGAGCTGGAATCGAACCGGGAACCTTCCAATTACCAGACGACCGCTCTACCAAGTAAACAAGTCACAGTGGAACAGTATTCCAGTGTTTTACCTACTGCACAGAAATGAGGTCTTTTCTTAAAAAAATTGTTACCAATGGTTACAGGCAGCCATGTTTGATGAAAGAGTTGCTTATCAGAGGGTCCGACTCCGAGGCTGAGAAATCCTGGGATATATTTATAAACTGTATGCGTCTGTCAATCAGGGCTGTCATCGACTAAAGACATTCTTAGTTGACTTAGATTAGATTAGATTAGAGTTAGATTAGATTAGTTGATTTCATGGACCAATGTGTAAAAATGTTCAAGGCTAAGACCAAGCTGACAGATGAATGATTAATTGACCATAAGGCATAGTAAAGTGTTATTCATTGTTTCAGCTGACGTCACCACGCGGTTCGACGAGGTGTTCTGGTTCGGAGACTTCAACTTCCGGCTGAGTAAGGAGCGGAGCGGGGTGGAGGCCATCATGAGTCGGACGCAGGGCGCGGACATGGACCCCCTGCTGCAGCACGACCAGCTGTGCAGGGAGATGAAGGACGGTACGTAGAGAGAGGATCACCATCACGCTCATATTGTAGAGAGCGAGGAGCACCATAATCACCATGTATTTTATATACTTTTTTCATTTTCATTTCAACCTTTATTTAAAATCGTAAGCTTCTGAGGTTTCCCTCATTTACAGAAACGACGATTGTACAAAATGTAAACGGTACACAATACAAACAATATTCACAGAAAATTAAACACCAGAGTAAAAATTAAAAACGTTTAAAATAATTTAAAAAGATCAGCTAAAACAGTTACAGGTAGTCACACAATGGTCTGAAATCATACGTTTAAACATACCAAGGGAAGGGAGAACCTCCAACTTCAGAGAGTTGGAGGACATTCCATGAGTTTGAGGCATCAAAGGAAAAAGCTGACTTCCCTAGATCAGAACAAACTTGAGGGACCCTAAGAACCATCCAGTCATTTGATCGAGTTGAATAGGTTCCAATATTCCAATCTAACAGTGAAGAGATATAAACAGGTTGTTTACCAATAAGGGCTTTAAAAATAAATAAATACCAGTGTTTGTTGCGTCTTTCTGTAAGAGAAGGCCAACTGAGAAGGCCAACTGAGGTCACGGTTGGGGTTAAGCTGAGGTCCAATGAGGTAGGGGTGGGTGTATACAAGAGTCCGGTGGTGAAATAGGGAAATGGGCTGCTTGAATGAAGGATTTTATCCTGCTTATGTGTTTCTTTTTCTGTAGGTTCCATCTTCAAAGGCTTCCAGGAGGCACCCATTCACTTTCTCCCCACGTACAAGTTTGACGTTGGCTGCGATGTGTATGACACGACTTCCAAACAGAGAACGCCCTCATACACAGTAAGGGACTTCTAGAGGTATAAAGTTAAACCATTGATTTGCTGTGATGCGTCAATATGAATGTGGGAAACCAACTGCGTCTGCACATTCCAACAGGGTCAGGAAACCAAGGGAGGGATCCACAAAGAATGTGGCCAGTGATTCATAAACTCACCAGACGCATAACTCGACCAACCAAACTGAATTTTAGAATCAGTATTATTTGCCTAGTAGAATAAGCTAACATACCAGCTACTGATGGAATTCACCAGCATTTTGTCTAGTGGCTGGTGTTTATTTTTCACCCTGATTCAAATTGACCCTGTAACATTGATAATCAATATTTAATACAAATATTAAGTCAGATTTTTCACAAAATAATTTCTGAAATATTTGAGAATGTCATCTGAAACCTGACCCTAGCAGGTATTGTGATGTATATCAATATTGGGGGGCGATCCTTCTGAATATTGTGATACATAAATCTTTTCCCATATCTTTCCCAGCCCTTTTGTAAACCAACTTCCTGCTTGTGTCTCCAGGACAGGATCTTGTTCAGGAACAGGGTTGTGGACGACATCAGGGTGTTAAAATACAGCAGCTGCTCCAACATCAAGACATCAGACCACCGGCCCGTCATCGGCGTGTTCCAGGTCAAACTGAGACCAGGGAGAGACAAGTGAGTTCCCTCAGCCTCAGTACCAGTGATGCCGGTAACGCGTTACTAAGTAACGCGTTATTGTAATCTGATTACTTTCCCCCGAAAATAGTAATCTAACACGTTAATCTTTAAAAGCCAGTAATCTGATTGCAGTTACATGTCCAAGTGGCTGTGCATTACTATTTCGTTACTATCTCATCATAAATTCATAATGCAGGCGGAATGCAGTATTTTATTTCGTTTTCGACAGTCAAAAATACATTTTTGAGCTGTTTTTCTTATTTGGGAGTGACGTGGTGTGGCAGTGAAAGGGTTACACAAGAATGTGTCCCGCCGCAGCGGCGTGACTGGACTCTCTGTCTGTGAGTGACTCTGCTTTGGCCCAATCACATTCCCCATCCACAGTCTGCGAATCAGAGGCAGAGTAGGGCGGGTCTTCACAGCACGTCATGTGACATATGCGCCAATCCTGTGACAGCAGGGCTCCGTTGCATTCGTCTGAGAATTCCACCCCAAAACGCTTACAGGAAGAAAAAACGCGGCTTATTATTATTACCGAGGCGCGCGGCTTATTATATTATTAAAACAGCTACTTGTGGGCACTCATAAAAACACCGTGGTCTACAAGTTGTTTAGCGAGAGGATGGTGGTAATGTGCTTCAATAGAACAATGGATCAATGCCATGTCAAAACTCGGCTCCGCTGATTTGAAGGGCTCCGCAGTACACACACAGACACACACACACGCGCGCGCGCACACACGGGATCGCAGCAGCCACACACACATTTCCACTGTCCAATAGACACGCGCCCTTTTCGACCGGGTGACATTGTTCAGAAGGTCTCGGTCCGCCTCTGTGTGAAAGCAGGCGAACCAAATGAAGAATGCAACAATGTTGCAACTTCACCCCCAGAACCGCACCGAGTCCACCAAAACTATATGTGAAAGCGACCTAAACGTAAATACTGTCTACCGCTAAAAACAGCACATCCAGTTGCATTGAAAGCATCTGGAATCACAACACTACGACGCTTCGACTAGTAGGTACAGGAGGACTCGGAGGCCAGCCAAACAGCAAAAGAGAGAGATTGTTTCTTTCCCTATTGATTAATGTATATTTGATGGTGGCAGAGCAAAAGCTCTTATTTGCCAGATTTACAGTTAATTTACATGTTAAAGAGAGACTGATTGTATGTTTATAGAGAGACATTTATAAAAACAATTTAATAGTTACAGTTGATATAATTGAATAGTTCAGCCTGCATTTGTTAGATGTGAATGGATACACTGGTTTTGTAAAACCACTGGCTGGCTGCTCTAATGCTGTGAGCATCATAGACTGTTGCTTTACCATACTTGATGGTACAGAAGCTGAAGCACTAGTTTAACAATTTACGTTATGTGCAGAGAAACAAGTTAAAAACAATTTATGCACTTTCAATAAAGCGTTTTAAAAAAACTGTTGGGGGAACGACAACGACTTCGTAACCTAGTTACTTTCAAAGTAACTAAGTTACTCTGATAATCAAGTAATCAGTAAAGTAACTTGGATTACTTTTTAAAGGAGTAATCAGTAATCAGTAATCGGATTACTTTTACAAGTAATCTGTGGCATCACTGCTCAGTACTGAGACCAGGGAGAGACAAGTGAGTTCCCTCAGCCTCAGTACTGAGACCAGGGAGAGACAAGTGAGTTCCCTCAGCCTCAGTACTGAGACCAGGGAGAGACAAGTGAGTTCCCTCAGCCTCAGTACTGAGACCAGGGAGAGACAAGTGAGTTCCCTCAGCCTCAGTAGTGAGACCAGGGAGAGACAAGTGACTTCCCTCAGCCTCAGTACTGAGACCAGGGAGAGACAAGTGAGTTCCCTCAGCCTCAGTACTGAGACCAGGGAGATTGATTGATTGATTGAAAACTTTATTAACAGATTGCAGAATGGGTACAATACAGTACAGCTCAATACACACAATTGTTAAGGGGATGCAGACCAGAGAAAGACTTTCGTCTTGTTTACATCAGGGTCCCCCATTTTCAATTCATCAGGACATATATGACATACATGACATACAGATAGTCAGTACTGCTACATCTATACATTTATGACATACCAGATTTGCAAATACAGTACTGTTTGTGATACAGAAGAGTCAAGAAAAGGGAGTATATACATTTGACGTAGAAACTGTACATTGGAGGAGGTTGGGTGGGGGGGGTTGGGTACATTGGGATATTGACAACCATACTGGGTAATTTACATTGGAGGTGGTTGGGGGGGGGGGGGGAGACACACTGTATAAACAAGCAAAACTGTACATTGAGGGGGGGGGGGGGGGGGGGGAGACACTGTACAAACAAACAAAATTGTACATTGGACTATTGAAAAAACCATACTAGGTAAATGACTGTACATTGGAGGGGGTTGGGTTAGGATATTTACAGGGGCCAGTTTTGAATTGCAGTCTCCCGTAGGTGTCCCTTGAGAGAGGTTTTGAAGGTGGGTAGTGATCCACATTCCTTTACAGCTTTGGGTAGGGCGTTCCACATTGATGTGGCATAATTGCGAAACGTGTTTAGTCCCTTATTTGAGCCGAATCTGGGTTTAACATGATTTGTGGAGCTCCCTCTGGTGTTGTGATCGTGGTATTCACTGACCTTTGGGAAGTATTTTGACATGTACATGGGTACCTTGGTCGTGTAGTGTATCTTGTAGACCAGGCCCATTGCAAGTTGCTGTACTCTGTCGTCTACTCTAAGCCATCCTAGGTTGTCAAAGTGGGCAGGGGTGAGGTGGGTTCTAGGAGTAAGGTCAAGCAGTAGTCTGACCAGTTTGTTTTGAGATGTTTGTCATTTTGTTTTTAGCGCCTTTGAGGTGCTTTGGTACCATGAGGTGCAAGCATAGTCGTAGTACCCCTGAATGAGTGCTCCTGCCAGAGTCTTCAGGGTATTCTTGTTTACCAGAGAGGAGATCCGGTACAAGAATCGAGTTCGTTGGTTGACTTTTTTTATTACATTGGATGCCATTTTGTCACAGGAAAGATTAGCCTCTAGGATGGAACCCAGGTAGGTAATTTCATCTTTCCTTGTGACAATATTGTCACCCACTGTAACTGAGAAGCCGTCGGTCTTGCTGAGTTTGTTATTTGAACCGAAGAGAATGGACTCTGTTTTGCCCATGTGTAATGATAGTTTGTTATCAGCGAGCCATATGCAGATTCTGCCTAGTTCCGAGCTGAGGGTTTTTTCAACCTGTAACTTGTTCTTGTCAGAGACCAGCAGGGCTGAGTCGTCCGCAAACAGGAACAAGTTGCAGTCACAAGCTGACGACAAGTGAGTTCCCTCAGCCTCAGTACTGAGACCAGGGAGAGACAAGTGAGTTCCCTCAGTACCGAGACCAGGGAGAGACAAGTGAGTTCCCTCAGCCTCAGTACTGAGACCAGGGAGAGACAAGTGAGTTCCCTCAGTACTGAGACCAGGGAGAGACAAGTGAGTTCCCTCAGCCTCAGTACTGAGACCAGGGAGAGACAAGTGAGTTCCCTCAGCCTCAGTACTGAGACCAGGGAGAGACAAGTGAGTTCCCTCAGCCTCAGTACTGAGACCAGGGAGAGACAAGTGAGTTCCCTCAGCCTCAGTACTGAGACCAGGGAGAGACAAGTGAGTTCCCTCAGCCTCAGTACTGAGACCAGGGAGAGACAAGAGAGTTCCCTCAGCCTCAGTACTGAGACCAGGGAGAGACAAGTGAGTTCCCTCAGCCTCAGTACTGAGACCAGGGAGAGACAAGTGACTTCCCTCAGCCTCAGTACTGAGCTGTAAAAGAAGAGCAGCACCAGAAGACAATTCTGCTATTTCAAATGTCTGAAATCTTTAAAACAGTTCAACAAACAGGCTCTCTGTTTGTTCCCAGCCTCCCCCTTAATAATAATACTAACTTTATTTATGTAGCACCTTTCATACATGGGTTACAGCTCATAGTGCTTCACAGCAAATAGCATTAAATGAACATAGGCATAAAATTAGCATACAGTTGACAGAATAAAAGCAATGCATAAAGTGCAGACATAAGAATAGGTATAAAAGACAATAAAAGTAGTGCAATGTAGAAAGTGCAGACATAAGAATAGGCATTCACATGCTCTAAATGATGTGAACCCCCCCCCCTGGAACAGCCAGTCCCCCAAACACCCCACACATCTTAATTGTTTTCAGATTTCAGAAATATCACCTCAGAATTCATGACGTCATTTTGACGTAGTGAATCCTGACGTCCAGATTTTGGAAACCATAATTGGAAAATTATGTGTACGAGTTGCTATTTTGAATCATAATCCCGACCCTCGGCCGACGGCTACAGTAGTGTGTTTTAAAGTGCATGGTTTCCATATCCATTATGTTTTCTCCTTAACACAATGGCCGCCAAAAACGAGTTAACTCGTTATAGCCTGCCAATCGAATTCTGCCAACAACTAGTAAACTCGTTATTGGATCGTTATTTATTTTATTCGCTATTTCCATTCATAATTCATCCTGCTATGCTGTAGGACTGTGTGGCACTCTTTCTGAGACCGCAACGGTCCGATACCACTACTTAACGCCTTGCGGTCGCTATTGCACTCCATTTGAAACAATGTGGTTTGTTTTCCTGGCCGAGCTGCAGCGTGCAGGCGGGGTCTAAACACTCCAGCAAGGCAACCGCTTATAGGGATGGCATCGACGAGTGTCCCCGCCCCCCGTTCATTTTCTTGGGTGGATAACGTTGGACACACGACCGCGACCAGTATTTGGAATGGCGATCAGATAATTGGATTATTCTTTTTGCAGTACATCATAGACAAGGTAAGGACTATATATTATCAATCTTGCGTTGATCCGATCATTCTTTTCCCGCGATGGCAGCATGTGTCTGTGGTGTGTGTGTGGGCCGTGTCCCGTTGGCTGCGATCAAAGCACGGAGGGCCGGCTCCCCCCCCCCCCCCCCTTTCATGCATCGATGAGGAAACATAATACCGATAATCTAGCGTTGATTTCAGGATGATTATTGATCCAGGTGAGGAGTGGCACGATTTATAGTGGAATGCAGTAAAGCGCTGTTTGGCAGAGTTCCCTGGGATTACACAGAATCACTCTAGAACTATACTCATATATTCACCACGGTATAAAACGGAAATGTATGGATGAAAAAATAATCTGTTTTTTGCATGTTGACCGGAAGAAACTCACTGACAATCGACGTTGTTATTAGATCCATAGATATAATATTTAATATAGTTTTAGCACTACAAACACCGGCATCTACCCCCATTGCATTACAGCGCTGGCACAAATGGCCATACGCCCACAGCGACATCTGGCGTCCAATGTGTTAAGAGTTGTGAGTTCTTGGCTCTCTATCCCTGTGCAAAACCCACCTCAGTTGTGATGTTACTACCCTAAGGAAAACCCTGTATTATATTTGTAAAGATTTAATGTTTGAATCTTAAATGGCAAATGAAGCTAATATGATGATTCATCTGCACAACCAGGGAACAAAATAAGTACCCGCCAACCGCCAATGGCGGGCAGATTTAAGGTTTGGCGAGTAACAATGAGAGGTCTGCCCGCCACCTGGCGTGTAACAAAATAGTTCATATCGATACTCTTATTTTGAAAATCCTGTGTCGGGTCTCATTTCCGCCCCAAGCGCAGCTCCAGCTATAATATCTATGGCTCCGGCAGCTAACACCGTTCGGTTCATATCGATACTCTTATTATGAAAATCCCCACGGGCCGTGGCAACTCGGCGAGTCATATCCGCCCAGTCCGTGCTGTCTGCATTAAGCAGAGCAGGGCTACACAGCAGTGCGCCTATTTTGCAACCCGAAATAAGTCTGTGGTGTTTTTTTCTCTCACAACGGGTCAAATGCATCTAACATGCTTTGCATCGTCGCCATTCCTTTATGCCCACATCGCCCGAAATTAACGTTACTGATCAGAGGCAGAGCTAGGGCTGGGCGATAAAACGATAACGATAACTATCGCGATAAATTATTTCCTCGAAATAAACATGAAACGTGGTCGCAAAGTTTCGATATATCGATTTTCCAAGCTTGGATATGAGCACACGCACTAACAACCAATCAGTGAAGGAGATGGCCGACAGTGAGGGAGACCCGCGGTGCACCTCTGGGTAGAGAGGTAGGACTCTAGTAGTCAACAAGGCTGGCTAGGATAATTAGCTTGCACGCCGCTGTTTTATAGTTTACGTGCCGAGTGGGTGTGTGGCGTGAATTCTGAGGCCACGGTTAGAGTAGTGTGGGGTATGCGGTGGACGTCGTTGCAATGTATTGGGGCGGAACAGAGTATTTTAGGGTGCTAGTTAGTACATTGGAAACTAGGCTGGCTAGGATAATTAGCTTGCACGCCGCTATTTTATAGTTTACGTGCCGAGTGGGTGTGTGGCGTGAATTCTGAGGCCACGGTTAGAGTAGTGTGGGGTATGCGGTGGACGTCGTTGCAATGTATTGGGGCGTAACGGAGTATTTTAGGGTGCTAGTTAGTACATTGTCATGGGATATCATACACCGCTTGCTCTGGCTAACTGCTAACGTGCGCGGACTGATGACGACATCAACTCGAGACATTCGCAGCAGCAAAACAAGTCTATTAATAGCCCGTCCATCGGCGCCGGGCATAAGAAGTTAATTAAACTTGACAGAAATTATATCGACGATAATTATCGATATCGAGTTATATGAAAATAATTTTATAATTTTATCGCAATAACGTATTTGGCCATATCGCCCAGCCCTAGGCAGAGCCATAGAGAACAGCAGAAAGTGGGGACTGAGGAAAGGGAAATGGGGGGCACTCTCCCTTTCTCTGTGTGTGTGCGTGCGTTTGGAAAGACGATGAAGTCAGGATTCAGGACAGGAGTATATTATAGTAAACTGAGGATTACTGAGGATGGACAGATAATGTTGATATTCAAATATAAAAAAGTTTCGAGAGGAGTGGAAGTTTGAAGACAGACTAGACTACAATATGATGCAGGGGTGGTGAGTTGAAACAGTGTGTGTGTGTGTGTGTTAATTGAAAATAGCATATGAGAGTATTATATAGTAATAATAACACATGGCGATATACTAAAAAGCTATTTATAATTTTTGGCTGGTAAAAAATCTGCCTGGCTGGTAGTTTTTTAAATCTACCAGCCAAATGGCTGGTAAGTCAAAAAGTTAATTTTGTTCCCTGTGCACAACGATCTGAGAAAATCTGGATAAATGTCTGTCTATGTCCCTCTCTCTCTGTGTCCGTCTGTGTGTCTCTCCCTCTGTGTGTGTGTGTATATATGTGTGTGTGTGTCTCTCTCTCTCTCTGTGTCTCTCTCTCCCTCTCTCTCTGTCAGCATCCCCCTGGGCGCAGGCCAGTTTGACCGCAGTCTGTACCTGGAGGGCATCAGGAGGAGGATCAGCAGGGAGCTGAGGAGGAGAGAAGCCATGAAGAGCCAGAGCAGCAGCGGCATCTGCTCCGTCTGCTGAGCCTGGACCTGGAGGAGAGAAGCCATGAAGAGCCAGAGCAGCAGCGGCATCTGCTGGATCGGATCAAACCAGACCAAACCGGACTGAACCGGACTGAACCTCCATTAAAACAAAAAGAAAACAACAACCAGGATGGGACCAAAGGAAACCGCTGTTGTCTTTTCAGCTCAGGACCAATGCGCGGTTGAAGTTACTTGAGCTGTGAGCGCCCTCTATGGGGTGTTTTTGGGAACTGTGCGTATGTGTCCTGGCGAGGAGGCGACTGGCTGCACTTGAGGGCAGGGACCTTGAGGTCAGACAGAGAGACACACAGAGAGAGACAGAGAGAGGTCTGCAGACACAGCAGTCTGTTTTATTTATATAGTTCCCTCAAAGCAAACAGGACTGGGGGGAGGGTGGATACCTGCTGTCCAGGTTTACCTTTCAGTCACATGTGAACTGATTCAGGCTCCGTGGAATTCCTGTCCTTTTTCTAATGATTTTGTATGTATTTAACAAGCACGGTTGATAACAGACCATAATGCCACATGTAACTCTTTTCCTCTTAACGGTACATCAGTGTTTTGAACACCTTGTTGTGACTTCATGTGGATCAAACTGTGCTGTAAACATGGTCCAGTTCTTGTAGTTGGTGTCATGGTACACCGAGCAGCGTCATGGTACATCGAGCAGTGTCATGGTACACAAGCAGTGTCATGGTACATCGAGCAGCGTCATGGTACATCGAGCAGCGTCATGGTACACAGAGCAGCGGCATGGTACATCGAGCAGCGTCATGGTACACAGAGCAGCGTCATGGTACACAGAGCAGCGGCATGGTACATCGAGCAGCGTCATGGTACACAGAGCAGCGTCATGGTACACAGAGCAGCGTCATGGTACATCGAGCAGCGTCATGGTACACAGAGCAGCGTCATGGTACACTGAGCAGCGTCATGGTACACCGAGCAGCGTCATGGTACACAGAGCAGCGTCATGGTACACTGAGCAGCGTCATGGTACACTGAGCAGCGTCATGGTACATCGAGCAGCGTCATGGTACACGAGCAGCGTCATGGTACACGAGCAGCGTCATGGTACACGAGCAGCGTCATGGTACACTGAGCAGCGTCATGGTACACAGAGCAGCGTCATGGTACACGAGCAGCGTCATGGTACACTGAGCAGCGTCATGGTACACAGAGCAGCGTCATGGTACATCGAGCAGCGTCATGGTACACAGAGCAGCGTCATGGTACACAGAGCAGCGTCATGGTACATCGAGCAGCGTCATGGTACACAGAGCAGCGTCATGGTACATCGAGCAGTGTCATGGTACACACCAAGCAGCTCCATTTCAACAGCCTCCCTCCGTTTGATATTCTGGTTATACTGTTATTACTTTGGATGTGAAATGACACCATGACTAGAGCCTTTGACACAGTAAACGTTAGCTTTTTAAAAAGCTTTGGAGCCAAAACAATAAATGCCATCCACTGTAGATACTCATGAACCAAGACGGGAAGCGGGTGCAGAACGTGGGACTAGAGCGAACACACCAAGCACAGTGACTCTCGCAGTGTATTTCCTATGGAGTCTCAGAAAATAGCCTTGGTGCAGATTTGAATCCCTACCCCTCTGCGAGCCACGTGCATTCAGCGTGCGTTCTGTCCTGCTTCAGGGGTCCTGCCTCTGGGGTTTGGCTTCAGGGGTTAGGCAACTCTGGGTTGTACTTGCCAGTTGGTCAGCTCTCTCTCGTCCCATTATTCAGTTCAAGTGAATGGGGGCTACGAGTACGACCTCAAGTGAAAGCAAAGTATACTGGATTTGTTCTTCATACAGCAAAACGATAGTCAAAATCCTTTTGGGGATATTGTTAAAATATTTCAAGATATTGTATAGGAATCTACAGAAACATGATTATTGCCAATTTGGTTAAAACATTGAGTGTCAAACTTAAGGCTTAAGCGGATTTCTTTCATAGCTACATTTTAATTTTCTCGTTCCTTTAACAGATACTATATGGTATATTTTGTAAACCTTGGATGAGACTGCACTTGAAATGTCGGTACTGTCAAATTATTTATCTCGTTAAGTGATCATTTTGCAACGGTGTAGCAGGGGAACAGACTGCACTTCAGTTCAATGCCTTAACAGTCATCTCTTCGACTTACAAATGCATTGTGTAGCTTCATGTTTTGAATGTACTGTACTGTATGCTGCACTAAATCAGCTCAAAAGGAATTCAGCTTTTTAAGTTGTTCTCCTCTTTGCATGAAGATCGGTGGTTTTGCTGTGGCAGTGAACCATGATGAGAAGATATTCACTTATTATGCTTCTGGAAAGTGCCTGTGGTCTTGTTTGTGATTTTTCTCAGGACCTCATATTATGTCTGTTGACTTTTCTATAACACCTTCCGACATAATAAATACAAAAAAATAAGAATTCCAGTGGGCAATAGTCATTTATGGTGGCTGGACGGCACACTCTGTAAGAAACAACAACAACCTAAGTGACAACGTAAGACCTTTAAAATATATTTTCCTTTTACTCACGGCGGTAATTACATTTCTGTACCAGCAGGTGGAGACGTCCACAGACGGTTTCCCACTCAATAGACTGGGCCAGAGACATGGTGGTGAAAGACATTGTGCGCATCACTGCAGATCTACAATTGTTTCCTTTTATCCAACTGATATGGGGTAGACTCAACACAGAAAGACTTTCTCTATGATGCAGGAACATGGATTTCCTTTACTTAAGTTTCCCATCCATGATTTCTCTGACATATGGCGAGGACATCCAACACCGACCATCCAGTAATATACACAGAGAAACAACATAAGGTAAGGTTTTGTCTTGAGGGGAAAGTGCCTCCTTAAAGTATATCTGAGAAACATGAAATCACATTTCACTTTGAGTGTTGAGAGGAGGAGACGGGCTACAGTGTCAGGCTCAGGCTAATGTTACACTTTGAGTGCGTAGTAGTATAGACATATTAGCAAGATGGGTAGTAAGTAGTATAAGAATAGTAGCATAGTATTAGGGTACATAGTAAAACAACGTTTATTTTAAAAAGATATTTCAGATATTGTTTGAATTTAATTGTTTGACATTTACATTTAGTAATTTAGGCATGGGTGTATTGTACTTCGTTACAATACATTTGTACTTTACTCAAGTATTATTAGGTTTGTATACATGTACTTTTACTCAATTACATTTCAGAGGAAAAAAACATACTTTTGACTCCTTACATTTAAAATGCAGACCTACAAAGTATAAATCTCACAGGTCCAACCATTTTAATAATTTGTTTCTCTGGCCGAACTAACGTTAACGTTATTAATCCTGCAGCTGCACTTTATTTAAAAACAGCCAATCATCCCCATCAATGGAGAATTAACCCGCCCATACCCATGCTGATTGGTCCTTGTGCAAGGGATCTTTGATTAAACACCCAGAAGGGCAAGACTACTCAAATCAGTTTGAGCATCAGCTACTGCTGAAGTTAAATAAAAAGTTTTACAGTTTTGAATAAATACTGCTGAAGTTAACAGGGAACGTTCTGATCTATTTTTATGTGTTTTTCTATGGCAGTGGTTCCTAAACCTGTCTTCGAGGCACCCCATGTATTTGTTTAGTTATTCCACCAACAGCACACTTGACTCAACTTAATCAGGTAAAATACTTTAAAACCATTTTAAATTATGCACTGTGGAAGTGAATCAATGAGACGAGCAGACGGAGTATCGAGTCTCTGAACTTTACTTCCAAACAAATCCAACAGAACCAAGGTACAGCCACACCCTTAAATCAACTCCTCCTTACCACCCAATCAGTGTCCATTCTGAAGTGAGACCCTCCATCTAGTGTCCACCACACAGGCCCCCCCCTGAACATTCAGAATTGACATTCAGTGCAACACAAAATAAACGAAACTGAACACAATAAACCTGTACCAACCCCCCAAAACAGTGCACCCAGTGTCTTCAGTCTCTTTTAAGAGGTCTGACCACGCGGCCATAACGACTGTATTTAACAGTCACAGGGAACGTGGTAAGGGTAGGGGCAGGGGGCCGTCCCCGCCGCCGGCGAGGCTTCGTCGGTGGAAAGGTAGGGGTAACAACGGCCGGAGGGCATGGGACAGGGGAAGACTTGGGTGGCTGGCCCCGGCGCCGGGGCTGAGCCAGCTCCACCGGCCCGTTTGGGACCACATGAGCAGGCTTAAGACGATCGACTGAGATCTGCTCCTTATTCCCCCCCATGTCCACCACAAAGTACTTGGGGCCCGACTTGAGGACGCGAAAGGGCCCGTGTCATAGGGAGCCTGCAGTGGAGAACGGTGGGCATCATGACGGATGAACACATACCTCGCAGTCATCAGGTCCTTAGGAATGTAGGACTGGGGAAGGCAGTGATGTGTGGGAACTGGGGCAAACACCCTCGCTGCGTCCTGGAAGGCAGACCGGTGAGCTGTAAATAAAAGGAACTTGAACTTGTAGTGGACCAAGGGGCAGAGGAACCAGGAAGGAACTCCCCCGGGACCCTCAGCGGTTGACCAAAGACCAACTCGGCTGAAGAGGACTGCAGGTCTTCTTTAGGGGCAGTACGCAGGCCCAACATGACCCACGGAAGACGGTCAACCCAGTTGCTGTCTGTGAGCGTGGCCCGGAGAGCGCCCTTCATGGATCTGTGAAAACGCTCACACATGCCGTTGGCCTTTGGGTTGTATGCTGTGGTACGATGGAGTTTCACCCCAAGTCTCTCAGCCACGGTGCTCCACAGCTCAGAAGTGAACTGGGATCCCCTGTCAGAAGTCAGGTCCAATGGCGTGCCAAACCGAGTGACCCAGCCGAAGATAAACGCCCGAGCCACCTCCGCAGCCGTTGTCGATGACAGGGGAACAACCTCCGGCCACCTGGTGGTCCTGTCCACCATAGTGAGGAGGTGTGTGAAACCCTGAGACGGGGGAAGTGGGCCCACCAGGTCCACATGGACATGGTCAAACCGCCTCTCTGGAATGAGAAATGGCTCCAGGGGGGCCTTAGTGTGACGATGTACCTTGGCACGCCACACAGGAGGCCGCCCATAGTTTGACGTCCTTCCTAAGGCCCGGCCAGACGAACTTGGCCCCTACCAGCTTGACCGACGCCTTTACCCCAGGGTGTGAAAGGGCATGAATGGTGTCAAACACCCAGTGGCGCCAGTCAGTTGGAACCATGGGGCGGGGCTGGCCAGTGGAGACGTCACAGAGGAGCGTGGCACTGCTGTCGTGAAACACCACATCCTCGAGTCGAAGTCCTGTCACAGCCATCCTGAACGAGTGTATCCTTTCGGCAACTGGCTTGTCCTTCCGCGTTCCCGTTTGGCGCTCGGATTGGCCAGGTCATGTGACATGTGCGCCCAATAGCGTGTTTGCCCATTTCCGCGTCGAACAGCCTGCAAACTATCTGGCGAAGACAAACTCTAACCTTAACCAACTTCGAAAGAGTGCCTAAGCTTAACCGTCGGAAGAACTTGCCGTCACGCTCTAAGACAAACTCTAACCTTAACCAACTTTGAAAGAGTGCCTAAGCTTAACCGTGCAAAAACTTGCCGTCCCACGATTGGCGCTCATGTCACATGACCTGGCCAATCAGAGCGCCAAATGGGAACGCGGAAGGACAAGCCAGTTGCCGAAAGGATTCACGCATCCTGAACGCCTGAAAGTCTGAGTCGGTGAGCTGGTCAGCAGCCATGGCAGCATAGTCGATGCCCAGGTGCACAGGGCTGACGTGCGCCCGGGAGAGGCAGTCTGCCACCTGGTCGTCTTTACCGGCTACATGCTGGATGTCGGTAGTGAACTCCGATATGGCGGAAAGTTGGCGCTGCTGCCGCGCCGACCATGGCTCCGTGGTCTTGGCCATGGCAAACGCTAGGGGCTTGTGGTCGACAAAAACTGTGAACTTGCGGCTCTCCAGCAAGAACCTGAAGTGACGTATGGCGAGGAAGAGGGCCAGGAGCTCCCTGTCGAATGTACTATACTTCCTCTCGTTGTCGTGCAGCTTCCTACTGAAGAAGGCCAGAGGCTGCCAGGCGCCAGCCACCCACTGCTCGTACACCGCCCCCTACTGCATAATCGGAGGCATCAGTGGTGAGGGCTATAGGAGCAGCAGGAGATGGGTGTGCCAGCATGGCGGCGTTGGCAAGGGCAGCCTTAGAGCCCTCGAATGCCTGGACCCGCTTCAGGGACCAGCCCACGTCATCGCTGGCTCTCTTCCCCTTCAACGCCTCGTACAGAGGCCTCATCAGGTGAGCCGCATGGGCTATAAACCTATTGTAAAAATGAACCATCCCCAGGAACTCCTGGAGAGGTTTGATGGTGAGGGGGCGGGAGAAAGCAGCAATTGCCTCCACCTTGGCGGGTAGAGGAACAGCCCCCTGGGAAAAGACATGGTGGCCCAGGAAATCCATGGCCGGCAGGCCGAACTGACATTTGGCCGGGTTCACGATCAGCCCATGCTCGTTGAGCCGCTCGAACAGTTGACGGAGATGTCCCCGATGCTCCTCCACCGATGCACTGGCTACCAGGATGTCATCCAGATAAATAAACAAATATTACAGGCCTCGCAGCACAGAGTCCATCAGCCGCTGGAATGTTTGTGCTGCCCCTTTAAGGCCGAATGGCATGCGCAGGAATTCAAACAGTCCAAACAGGGTGATAATGGCAGTCTTGGGCACGTCGAGCGGATGGACCGGCACCTGATGGTAGCCACGCACCAAATCTATTTTAGAAAAAATTGTGGCGCGCGCCAGGTGGACAGAGAAATCCTGGATGTGTGGCACTGGGTACCGGCATAGGCGGCGCGTGAACTGGACATTAGGGTAGGCTACATACCGCGGAGCGCGCAAAATGTTTCCTTTTTTGTCAATACACAGTGCAAATTAAGTGTTCAAATGAAGGCATCCAATAATAGATTAACCATTGTCTTACCTTAACACATTAACTGCCACGCAGTTTGCCTGTCTCATACCACTCTCTGCCACCACTCTAAGCCTATGGAGATGTTCACCTTCTTTGCAGGGCTATAACTTTTTAAATTGTATTGCTAAATTGACATTACTATGGCCCATTCAACATCGATTATCTATCGTTCAGGATGTAGGAACGTTATACTTTTTCATTCATAGATTCATATGAAAATACTGTCTAGAATATAAATATGTTTTTATCGTTTTCTGCAGTAATTCCTAGAACGTGAGTATATATAGATTATCAACTGCCGTTTGTTGCCGATACACGTTATATTAAAAATGTCAACTGTACATGATCCTAAACGTTATGACTGATCATGCGCGGATGAACGGGGGGGGGGGGTCGTTTATAATTCCGTGATCGTCAGTAAATGCTTTATGTAGTATGGGTGATATATTGATCAGAGCAGTTTGCATTATTAATAATAAGCACTCACGCTGAAAATGACGTCAGCGACCTCTTACTGTTCGCCGATGAGACTGGAGGAAAAAGATCCCACTTATTTGACTGTGATCTACTCGATCCATTTCCGGTTTGTATAATAATAATAAACGCCCAAATCATATCGATTATTGAGTTATGGCAGCGATCCATATACACAACGTGTGTCTAGAGTCCCGCAACAATATGTGAGTGCCGGATGCATTTGCCCGGTGCACCGAGATCACCAGAGATCCATTTCCGGTTGTAACTCGCCGATCATCCACCAGGCGGCAGTATTGAAGCGTTGCAGAGTTGTGCAGGCTCCCACTTCATCAGACCAGGCTCCGTAAGGGCATTCTGAATACCATGGCAAAAAAAAAAAATATGATCTCAATAACGTTGTACGCCGTGGAATGGCAGAATTAGCATGACCTTAAAACACGTTGTACGACGTTTTTGGCGCAGGATGTGTTAATGCAGCAAAATGCAACATTTCGTCTTTCTTGGCATCAATGTTCTTTTCTGCTTTAACTTTGTCTGTGAGATCACTTTCAATGTGAAGCAGACTGGCGCATTGTTGTTTTTTTGGATGTGATGTGCCTCATTGCTGAGAAAGACCGTTCACAACTTGAATCACAAGTTGCAGTGCTGACAGCAATGAAGGGAACGTTTTTCGTCATTTAGATCTCATCATGCTTTGAAAACAATGTACATACAGTAGCTCTAAAAAGTGTCCGATTTAATGAACTCGGACTCTCATCATGTCCTCTTACTAGAGCAAGCCCTTGTTTGCCAAGATAATGCAACATATAGCCTCAGGTGATCCGTGTAGTTATGCCCAGGGGCAGCCCGGTGCAGCTTCTAAATTACTTTGTTTATATGCCTTGGAAAAATAGTAAATACCGTATATCCATTTTGCTTTTTGAAATTTGACTCAAAATAGTGCGCTGGTGTTCGCTACAAAGCGATCGGCAGGCGGAGATTTAGAACGCAGATGTTTGCTTTACTTGGCCTGCGGGATCAGGATGATCATGTGAATGATGTGACTGGCTACATTATTTAACCTGAGCCTATGCGTGATTGGTTACTGCCTGTACCTGGAATGTTAAACGCTGCCACCTAGCCGACTGACACCTTCGTCGTTGACACCTTGGTCCGTGGGCTGCAGCACAAGACACACACAATAGCCAGCAGCCTGCTGTATATTATATATACATTTCAAAATTCCCAGCATAATATTCTGGGTAGGCATAGCCTAGCCTGGCCTAATAGACCCGCCGCCTATGGTACCGGTCATGAGTGGTGATGTTATTTAGGCGACGGAAATCACCACACTGACGCCACTTCCTGTCCGCCTTGGGGACCATGTGTAGTGGGGAGGCCCAAGGAAGGACTGTTGGACCGGCACACAATGCCGAGCCGTTCCATTGTGGCAAACTCCTCCCTGGCTATTGCCAGTTTAGCAGCATCCAGGCGGCGCGCCCGTGCATAAACTGGCGGCCCCACTGTTGGAATGTAATGTTCCACCCCATGCTTAGCGACAGAGGCAGAGAAAGTGAGGACAGTCAGAGCAGGAAACTCAGCGAGGAGGCGCTGGTACATATCACCTGTGGCGAGCATATTGGCCAGGGCAGGCGGCCCCGGCCCCCCCAGTGTGCAGGGGTATGTGTCAAAGGACACAGAGCCAATCAGCCTACGGTTTGCAACGTCCACTAACAGTCTGTGAGCACACAAAAAATCCGCGCCCAGTATAGGCACCGACACTGAAGCAATAATAAATTCCCAGCTAAACTGCTGTCCATGTAAACACAGTCACGTACCTGGTACCAAACGTACGGATGGAAGTCCCATTAGCCGTGTCCAGCAGTGGTCCATGTCCGTTTCCCAAGGCGTCCGTGGCCGACGCAGGCAGGATGCTCCTCTGGGCGCCCGAATCCACCAACAGACGCCTTCCAGACAACGTGTCCTCGATAAACAACAGCTTGTTGATATTGATGCCAGCGCTCATAGCCGCTAACGAGCGCCGGCTCTTGCGTTTCCCTGGTTACCAAAGTTGCATGGTGGAACATAGCTCTTCGCTTTGTTGCCAAAACGGCGATGATGGTAACAAAGCCCTCTATCATCCCTCTGTGTCTGATCCCTGCGATCAGACACCCGATCAGACACAGCAGCCACACAGTACTGACGGGAGGCCAGTAGTATTCTGTCCGCCTCCTCCGCCAATCCCCGGTAATCCTTGGTGCGCACGAGAGGCGAGCTGGCCAGAGCCGTGCGCACCGGAGTCGAGAGTTGACGCAGGAAAAGCTGCACAAAAATAAAAGTAGTGTGGGATATTGTGGATATCCTGAAGAATTTTCTCAGTCAACCGAGGTTCAGTTAATAACAAGGTTTATTAACTGGACAGATAGAAATATACATAGTAGTTAGAGAGAATGGCTGAGGGGCTCGCCCCAGGTGATCAGCTGAATTTACCCAGGTAGAGACCTCGAATGCTGTCGGGAGGAGCCTTATATAGTTAAAAGGGGGGAGGTGGTCCCATTTGATAGGTCAAATGGGTGGGGGGGGGGAACACAGGATAGGGGATAAAGGGGAGGGGAATGTCTTTACATGAGAGTTGGGGAATCAATATATTATTCCACAGTTACTCACTTTTCTCTTCATAATGTGGGTGAGATTAATATATAATATAGCGTGTGTTTCGAGACTGTGAGTGTTGGTTAAATGGTATATTGAATCTACAAAGATATAGAAATTTAATAGCGATATCTTTGTAGATTCAATATATCATTTAACCAACACTCACGGTCTCGAAACACACGCGACTAATGTCCCGTTTAATGTGGGACTAACGTCCTACCGGAACGTCCCGTTGTTATTCTACCCGCCTATCTGTAATGATAATGGTTTAACTAATCCGAATACATCGTTCTCAGGAATGGAAGAGATCGTAGGCTGAGTCTGAGGTTGAAACTATGAATATTACAACGATACTCTGGTAAATCTAATCATGATTCTACCAGCTCTCGTCATTCTTCCCGCCTATTGCAGAAGAATCATAGAACAGTTTCTAACAGAGTAGCGTTTTCCAAGGATATCACGTCTACTAAGCCTACGTTTCTTGCCTTGTTGCCTATATTTTAGTCTACACCAGCTAGACTAGGGATGGCAATCCAACAACCTATGGTGTGCCTTAGCTTTTGGTCGGCACCAGCTCGATCTGGGAATAGCACTACAACCCAGCAAATCCTCTCAGAACCGCCTGATAAGGACCGGGGTACACACGTTTCCCCCGTAACGATTCTCAATACAGATCAGATATATTAATGCACATTACTCAGCCATAATCTCAATATTGACAACATACCGTAACATTCACCTGGCACAGAGAAAAGCGGGAAGGTTTTAATTCCTTGCCATATATTTGGTTGACCATTCTATTATCTCATGATTGACCTGAACCACGAACGACACCGCCAGGGAGCTGCGAACACAACCAGGGCGACGACAACAAACGTGGGAGAGCCGCCATCCAACCCAGCCCACACAACACAGACGTCCCCAAGGAAGGGGAGCAGAGGACGACGAAGGAGACTGACCAAGGAGACACTGACGGAGAGGAGATCAACCTTCGACGGCCTGAGAGAAGACACCTACGAGTTCAGAGTTATCACCATCAACGAGATTGAGCCTGCTGCGCCACCCCGGCACTGCAGACTACGACAGACCAAGGCCAACGCCGTATATCTCCACCATCCGTGTGGGAGAGAGCGTCCTACTGACTGGCCACTACACCGGCAAACCCTCGCCCTCCACCAAGTGGTACCACGATGACGGGGAGCGGGGGACCGACCAACAGAGCACGTTCAAGAACACCCTACCGCCATGTCTCTGGGCCTGATGAAGGCCAAGCGTGAGCACAGCGGCAGATGGAGAGCAACACAGGCTCCGGGAGGGGAATCTGCAGCGTCCCCGTGGACGGCCACCCCACTACTCCCAACAACCCTGTGACCTTTGACGAGACACACAGGGAGTGGATGACGACCTCCTGTAGGCCCCCTCTGAATGATGGAGGAGTGAATGTTTCCGACTGCATCGTCAAGAAGAGAGACATCATCAGAGACTTGTGGACCAAAAGGCATCTGAACACACGAGAAATGCCTAACACACATTGTCCCCATTGTTATGTATTTAGTTACGGATAACAGCTTGTCAACAGCGACGCGGCATCAGTCAGATTCATGCCTTCACAAACAAGAACTGTTTCACAAATTTCATATGTATCTGGAAAATTATGAACTAAGAATGTGAATAACAAGCAACAATGGAGTGCTAAAGGGAAGAATGATCACAGAGTCACAGTGCATCACATTCTAACAACCTTAAGTGCCAAATTATATTGTTAAACAGGACAGAATCAGTTGGTTTGTTGTCTCATAAAAGAAGACACCAAGTTTTGTTTTTGATCATTGATAGTATATGCACAATATACTAGAACAATGCATAAAACCTTTTATCTAAATGATATACACATATAGTTTAACACGGGTACCATAATCATCTTTTATGTCAGTTTTTTTTAAATGTTCTCTTTATATACATTAGCCACTAAGGTAATGTCTATTGTAAATATTACTATGTTTGTATGTGTACAACCATGATCTTATCTCCCATAGATATTATCATGAAGACACATAGTTACCACTTAAATGTCTGATTCACGATGTGAATGACTGGAGGTAAGTGCCAGGCCAAGATATAGGCACAACTAGAGCTTCTAATGATTATGTTGTCTGGTGTTTGATATCAGAGTTGAGGACCACTATATAGGATATAGGTATTTGAGATTATTAATAAAAGAAAAGGGTGATATTCCCACATCTCTGATATCAAAATAACAAAGACTTTAGTCCAGTCAATCAAGTCATGAATCATGTAAAAATTTCTATTTTAAACTGTTATGCCAACCACCAAATTAAGGATTTGAATTAATTATTCATTAATCCGATAAACCAACAAATCACAATGGCCAAAATTTTCATTATTTTAATTGTTTTCTATTTCATTCATTATCTGATAACCGATGGATTACAGCGATCCCATTCTTTTACCATGTCTATTCACTTTTCAATATTTTACCTGTTCCAAATAATCCTGGTATATTATATATTAATCTCACCCACATTATGAAGAGAAAAGTGAGTAACTGTGGAATAATATAGTGATTCCCCAACTCTCATGTAAAGACATTCACCTCCCCTTTATCCCCTATCCTGTGTTCCCCCCCCCCCCACCCATTTGACCTATCAAATGGGACCACCTCCCCCCCTTTTAACTATATAAGGCTCCTCCCGACAGCATTCAAGGTCTCTACCTGGGTAAATTCAGCTGATCACCTGGGGCGAGCCCCTCAGCCATTCTCTCTAACTACTATGTATATTTCTATCTGTCCATTTAATAAACCTTGTTATTAACTGAACCTCGTTGACTGAGAACATTCTTCAGGATATCCACAATATCCCACAGTAGCGTCACCTGAACCGAGCAGTGCTAGTATGTTCTCCATGAGTTCTGTTGGTTTACTGTCCCCTAATCCGTTGAGGGACAATAGGCGCTCCGCGCGCTCTGCATCTGACAGCTGGAACAGCCGCAACAGCTGTTCTTTGAGCGAGTTGTATTTGCCGGCTGCTGGTGGTTCTCTCAGGAATCCCATCACCCGGCGTGTAGTGGAGGAATCCAATGCTGCGACAACATGATAATATTTAGTGTCATCCGCCGTTATTCCGCGGAGGTGAAATTGTGCCTCGATGTGTTGAAACCATGGGGGGGGGGGGGGTCATGCTGCCAAAACTCTGGCAACTTGACTGTAGCCGCATACACTGCCGGAACCACAGCCGGTGGATTCTCGTTATTGCTCATATTTCACAAGTCAAGGTCACCACTGTGGAAGTGAATCAATGAGACGAGCAGACGGAGTATCGAGTCTCTGAACTTTACTTCCAAACAAATCCAACAGAACCAAGGTACAGCCACACCCTTAAATCAACTCCTCCTTACCACCCAATCAGTGTCCATTCTGAAGTGAGACACCTCCATCTAGTGTCCACGACCACAGCACTATGCTTACTGAGAAATGTCAACTGTAAGCTTGTTAACATTTTGTAGCAATGATAGTGGTGGAAGCGAATGGGGTCAGCTAGCCAGTATCTGGTTTAAACTGGCAAGCTGAACCCATTTGTTTCCATTAGCATTTCTACAAAATGCTAACAAGCTTTCAGTGGATATTTTCATTAACCACTATCCAGTGCTGCTTTAAAAATGATTTTCAACTATTTGACAAGAACCTTAGGATGTGCAATGTCGAACCCACGTATAAAAAGATAAAAAAAAGAACTAAACCCTTAATTTTTTCCAAGGCTGTAGTTTGACCAACTTTACAACTGGATGCTGTGATGTGAAGGCCATCCATGTTAGGCCATGTCCCCACGTATCTGGATCTTTTGCAAAACACACATTTTCTTCCACGTTTGGGCCTTTCATCCACACATAAACGGTGTTTTCAGAAACATAAACGGAGATTTTTGAAAACGTATTTTAAAGTGAAGATTTTCCAAAATATCGGTTCAGTGGATCCGTGTAGCCACTGTAAACGCATAGTCTAGATAAACAATGACGCCACAGCTCACTATGCATGTTCAGACTGTTGTTCTATCTATGGCAATAGGCGCCCGTAGCCTTGAAGCACATGCAGGTAATAAGATGGACAGCGCCTGGTGCTGAAATGACAGACAGAAATAGCATGTCGTTTCTTCCCCCTCAAATGTATATATTTTCTTTTATTGATCTCTGCCTCTTAAGCAGTACTGTATATTTGTATATCTTGTATATCATAAATGTCTGGATGTAACAGTACTGTATATATCTACTCCAGTACCGACATTCGGCCATCAGACGCTGCTTGCGTATAATAGGGATGTATCTGTTATTTTTAGTTAGCCCTACTGGACATTTTCGTTGACATAAGTAGATTTTTCGTTTTTTGTTTATTTATTAAGTTAATATAAAGCATGTTTCGAACGTTTTTGACGTTGTTAAATACACGCTTTTGATTTATTTAAGTGGCGAGTGAGTCTTTTTCGTTGTCCGCTTATTTCTCGTCAGAGATACAATGTTGATCACAATATCCCGAAACAAAATAAGGCGAGTCCTTATCACAAACTGTCCCAAAGATATTTAATGTTTTGCTAAACATGTCTAGTGTTGCGCCCGACTTCAGTTAAAAGCCAAATTGCATTATAAATTTAGTTCCGTTTCATGCTAGCTTCCGCTCAGCATCATAATGCATATATCTCGCTTCAGTGGATATGCACTGAATACATTTCTAAATGTACCTTTACATACCAACATCCGTCTGACCACACCCCCATCTGCTGCCTACATAAGCAGGGGTGGGGCCACACACTCATCTCCTTCTCAAATTTCATCCACAATATAGTGCCTGTATACCAATCACTTGGAAAGGAAGAAAGTATTAGCTGGAGAAAGGAAAACAGAAGAACAAGGAGATATGTTGACATTATATCTTTATTTTCTCTTTCACTATTTTTGAGAAAATACGGCGATATTGTCTTCGTCACTGGAGTGTCTGGAAGATGATGATCATTCTGACCTAGGCTCCACCGGCTTTTTCGTATTAGGGGCTCGCGCCGCTGACATGCTCCCCAACTGCAGTCCTCCTTGCTGCGGCTGGATGGGTTTGGCCCTCCGGCCATACAGCTGGACTGTGGGAAGCACCGGCTGTTGTGAGAAAGCGGTCGCTTCCAGGGTGGGGTAAGTACTGTTTTGCTTGCGAGCACTGGTTGTCGGTTTATGCTATGGGGGTTAGCTGACAATTTTATGAACGCCGACTCCAGACTAGGGTCCTCTGCTCGGCTTCTTAAACGGCGGACGGAGGATCTTGGTCTGACGCCCATGACGGTCAACCTAGTGGGCCGCGACCGGGACCTGGTGAACCCAGGATTCTCTGGATAAGCGGATGCTTCTCTGTCCCGTGCAGGCCCCATCTTTCACATAAATGTGGAAGTACACCCTAACGAGGAAATGTGGGCATAGGATCTTCTTTATCGGGAGTTCCATGCTCAAAGTCGGCTGCAGCCCGGATGGGAATTGTGCTGGCTCCGCTGTATGTCTGGTAAATCACTGTTGAAAACTGTGTTTGACATTTCTTTTTTTCTTCCCTCTTAGGATGGGGAGGGACTTGGACAGCGGCCTGTCTGAAGTGTGGCTTGTTATGTCGTTGTGTACAGTTCAGGTGATAGCTGCATAGCTGGCGTGCTAGTTTGTGGCCTACTGTGTTAGCCAGTCAGCTGTTAGCTGCGGCGCTAGCTCGCTGTGTTTACCAAGCTAGTAAACGTTAGCTTGTTGCTATCAGTCGGACGGCTGTTAGCTTAATGCTACACTGTTGAAACGATACTGTGACTATAACATGCCTTAAAACACTCTGACTACGACGTCATCTTTGACAGAGGATGTTAGTCGACCCTACACTCGGGTGCCAGTGCCGGCGAGGACTTCGTCAACATGGAGAACGGCGGCTGGGTGGCGTTGCGGACATACCCTTGTATGTGTGTAAAAACGAACTGGTTTGGTTGTGATGAGAACATGTGTGTTCATGTAACGTTGTACTTGTACCGTGGGTGAACTCACAACTAAGAGGGTTAATTAAACCTGTAAAGCTATGCTTAGTGACATGTGATGGAGGAATGAATCTCTTTCTCAGCATGTGATGACAATGAACAGTATGTTCACGCATTAACAGAGGTGCCTGTTCGCCTTGGTCGTATCGAGGGTAAGATAGGAGGGGTGACCCCCCGGTTCCCTGGGGCTTCCCCCCCTCCTCTCAGACATGTTTGGTTACAATATATTGTGTCACTGTGTTTGTGGGGATACGATGTAACCCTCAGCTTAATTGCTGGGGTTGTGCTTTCCGCTTGAGAAACAATTTTTTCCTAAAGAAAAGGTTGTTTGGTCACTTATCATGTGTGCTTAGCAAGGCCTGTGGCCAATACATAAATCGAGGACTTCTGTCTTCTCTCGTTATGAAAAACGGCGTTCCTCTGTAGTGGGAGTGTACTGTGCCATTTTTTGTTGTGATGAAGGGTTGTGTGTGTCTTTGTGATCTACAACTGGGTTAGGTTTGGCCCACAGAAGCACATGTGTAAGTCTGGACCGGGGCTCTTAAAGGGGCCCTCTCTGTTCTGTGTTTTTCCTTAGTAAAAATCAGGTAGCAGGTTATCACATGAGCTATGTGAGGCTATCATGTAGCAGGCTATGACTGTGTCATGATCTACTTGTCATTACATCGTATCATGGGTGAGGGGTCGTAAAGGGGTGAACTGGTAATCCTTTCCTCCCCTTTTCTGATTGGTCAGGGGTTAAAACCTCCTGTCCTTCAAGGTTCCTGTCACGTTGCTGTTCGGCACGTTACAGGGTAAGAGGGGGGGGGGGGGTGGGTAGTTTCCTGTTCCCACGCCCTGGAAGATTGGGCGTGTGCACCGCGGAAATTCCCCCGCCATAGAGTACGTCACTGAGCGCGTCTCTAGTGGTAAGACTTCCGTGGGTTGTTCGGGTCCATGTTATGGATCTGTTTCAGGGAGTTCTCAGAGCTCCTCCTCACGAAGCTCCTCCTCAGAGAGAAGTGCCTTCTGTGAGTTCGGACTCTCCTTCCCAGTGAGGGAGCCTCCTCAGAGTTCAGAGCCTCCTCCTCAGATTGTCAAGGTGAGTAGAACTTCAAAAAAGGAGTTCTGCTCTATTGTGTGTGTATTCGATTCAATTCGATTATGGAGTGTGTATTGGTTCAGGGCCTCCTCCTCGGAGAGCCCTAACCCAAGTGTTACATAGCTCAATGTTGCAATATATTCTTTTCAATCTATACAGCTCGCGTGGGAAGTCTCTCTGGGGATTTCCGTCTCCTCCCTGTGGCAAGGGTGGCGGGATGTAAAAATGTAAACAATTTTACCCTCAGCTGCGTCACGTGGGATTCATGTCAGTCTGTGTTTCTTTCTTTTTTAAATAAAAAGAGGAAGGAACATGAAGCACGACGGCTCCGTGTCGTTCTCCCAGGCGACTTGGAGGAACAATGTCTGTTGTCTTGCTAGACTATCCATTGATGTGTTTGGGTCTCGACGCGTACATAGTGCTGGCTCGGGGTGTTTCTGTTAAGAATCACGCAGGGGGCTAAGTGCGCCTTGGTTGCTCGTTATTAAAACAGCGTTTTTATAGGGCAACTGGGATGGAGTTTTGTCTCTTCCGAGCGCCAGTTTACTAGGTTGTCTCTATGAATTCTCGTTCATATCTGGGGGATGTTAACGGAATAGATCAGAACATAGGTAGAGGGGTCTCACGCCCTTGGAGTGGGCCACTGAGCGCGGTACAAATGGGACCGTCTGGGTGGCGCCCACTTTTCATGTTTTAGATCGACACGCATACCTACCCCCTCTTCTGGAGTGGGCATGTCGGCGTGGTTAGGGCACGGGACTGGTTCTGGTTGTGCTGGTCCAGGTCAGTTAACCCGTTGTCCGCCGGGGATGCAGATTTGCTGTTCTGGTACCCTGAGGGACTTTTTTCGGGTGTCACAGGGTTAGGCGTTATGGAGACCCTTTGTTGGGTACATGTTGTACTCTGCACTATCGTAATGACTTACGGCCATACCAACCTGAACACGCCCGATCTCGGAAGCTAAGCAGGTTCGGTCCTGGTTAGTACTTGGATGGGAGACCGCCTGGGAATACCAAGTGCAGTAAGCTTAGGGCTGATTCTCCATTCTTTTCGCTCCTCTCTCATGCGTGGCGAAGAGGGCGCTGTTGGGGTGGTCTTTTGGACCTCCTCTGGTAACCCTGTGTGCTTCCCGAGCCGCCGGGCCCGGTCCAAAGTAATGTTTCGTCGACCCGTAGGCCTGGAATAACCCTTTTTTGAAAACTGAAACACTTGCACTGCGGTATAGCCAGTGTATACCCGCAGGTGTGTTTTTCGAGTTTTTTCTTGAGGGGTTATAGGAACAACCACCGCATGTGGTACCAAGAGGGTGGTTGATTCCCTGGTGTGTTGGAGCAGAGTCAACTCCCGGGTTACCCGGTTGAGTGTGCCCCTGTACGTTCATGATGTCTGCCAATCGTGTCAGCCTTCTCTGCCTCGACCCCTCTGGATCGGGTTTTTTTGGTGGAGGCTTTGTCATGGTGCGCAACAATGCCAGCATACGCCCTTTCCGCCGGGGTGCTGTTTTCAGTTGACCCCTTTGGCGCCTGTCTCGCCCGCAGTGCTCCAGGCTCGGGTCTACAGCCTGTTGCCTGGTTTTCCCCTGTGCGCTGCCTGCTTCCGTTGGTTAACCTTGAGTGCTTACGGCCATGCTGACTGCCTGTGTTGCAGGGTCAGTGTGCCAGGTGGCGTACTAATGGGGGGAAAGGGCCCGCTCTTGGAGGGGCCCTGTCCGAATACGCTGGCGATGTGGGGGGCGGTGTCACTAAGTGACCGCCTGGTGGGGTCTTGATGCTTGGCGTCATTGACCTCTCCGGGCCCCCTTTTTCCGGGGGATCCAGTCCCTTCAGTGGGTCTGGGTCTTCCTTCGCGCTCCGCTGCTACGGCCTTGCCACGGAGTTGAGTTTGCTCTTGACCCCGTGATTTTGGGGGCAGTAACGAGGTTTGTTCCTTCCGTTCGTTCCCTGGTGGCATGCGGGTTGTGCGTGTGCGTAGTCGTGGGGTCAAGCCACGGTCTGCTCACCCTGTGCGTTGAGTTGCTCGAGTTCCTCTTCGCACGGTCGGATCCGTCTCCCTCCCGTCCTCCAATAGGGAGGGTATCCCTCCATTAGGGAGGGTCGGGGGGGCTCGGTCCTCCCCGGTTCTGATGGTTGTAAGGGGCCTCAGTGGGGTACATTTGTCGAGCTTCTAGCTCCCGCTCAGCTCCTGCTATGCATTATGATGCTGAGCGGAAGCTAGCATGAAACAGAACGTAAGGTTATGTATATAACCAAGTTCTGTGAATGCTAGTGACGCTCAGCATCTAGGTGCCACTGCGGCCCTTGATCTTTCATTGTGGTGAAATTTGTTGGGAAGGAGATGAGTGTGTGGCCCCACCCCTGCTTATGTAGGCAGCAGATGGGGGTGTGGTCAGACGGATGTTGGTATGTAAAGGTACATTTTGAAATGTATTCAGTGCATATCCACTGAAGCGAGATATATGCATTATGATGCTGAGCGTCACTAGAATTCACAGAACTTGGTTATATACATAACCTTACGTTAATCTACACCAGACAGAAGAGGTCTGCACCTGATGCAGATTGTTTGGAGAATATTACTTTACTATTTCTCTAATATATATCAGACCGACTATAGGCTAGCTATGATATATATTTCAGCTATAATGTCCTAACAGAGAAACTACCACCACCTAAAAAAATCCTTATTATACCTTGTTTTATCCATGTTTATGCAGTAGCGCTTTGAAGTAACTTCAGTGGACAGCGCCTTGGTGCTGAAATGTCATTCAAACTATCCTTACTTATGACTGTGACGGGCGAAGACGACACCACACATCATGTGTGACACACATGTAAACAGTAACAATGCAATTAATGAATGTCTTGTTGTAATTAGTATATACCCAATGTCATGCGTCTTCTGGAAGCGGATTCAGCTTGTTTTGCTCCGATTTGACGTCAGTTTAACTCTTTATACTCCTAGGCATATTTAATTCCGCCTGGATCTTTTCTTTTTATTGTGCACTGTAGCATTGTCAAAGAGTAATTGTGTTTTCCCTTTTCCCTTTGTAACTTCATCCTTTATCTTTCAATATCTTATTTGACATTACTGTATGATATATACAGTAAGTGTGTATTAAAAGACGGAGCTGTTGGTTTGTATCCACGGGCAAGCTATATTCACGTATTCACGTAACTCGCATATATTCAAATGATTCCTGTAATTCCTGTACAGTAACCATTCAACTAATAATGTTATTAGGTCATCCTGGGACCACTCACACGTAATGCCAACATCCTCATAACGCTCTTCTGTCTGGCGTCTATTCAATTTAGAATTTGCTATTTGGTCTAAAGCCGGGCGCAACACTAGACATGTTTAGCAAAACATTAAATATCTTTGGGACAGTTTGTTTAAGGACTCGCAATATTTTGTTTCAGAATCGGGAGATTGTGATCTCAAAATGTACATTGCATCTGTCAATCGTCCTGCCCGCTCCCGTCTATTCTTTTACCAATGGATTTCCAGTTCCGCGTTCTGCGATCTGATTGGCCACTGACGTTTCTGGTGCGATCTGATTGGCCACTGCCGTTTCTGGTCATGTGACAGGTGTGCCCAATCGCGTGATGCGCCCATTTCCGCCTCGAACAGCAGCAAACTACCTAACGCCTAGTTTATCACTGGTTAAGCTTAGGCGACTCTTTCGAAGTTGGTTAAGGTTAGAGTATGGAATCAGGGCTGGTGTTCTATCGCCCTGCTCTAAGACAAACTCTAACCTTAACCAACTTCGAAAGAGTGCCTAAGCTTAACCGGTGAAAGAAAGAGGCGTCACACGATTGGCGCGACCAGAAACGTCAGTGGCCAATCAGAGCGCAGAACGCGAACGTGGAACTGGAAATCCGTTGGTAAAAGTATTCAGGCTGCCCGCTCGGCACCGCTATGGTATTTGAGATATCGCGTATAACCACCTACTGGCCCGGCATGCTTGTTGGAGCAATTTATATGCGTTTATGTGTTTGTGTCTGGATCGAGTTTTTTTTTTAACACTGTCGTGTGGACGAGGATTTTCTTTTAAAACGGAGCCTGAAAATATCCGTTTGGCAAAATATCCAGATACGTGGTGACATGGAGTTTACCTTGACATGTTTTTTCAAATTCGATGGAGAATCATTTTAATGCAAAAAAGTGTCCTCTGTTTAATTTCAGCATTGTCTCTGGCAGAACACATTCCATTGTTGGCCGAGTGTATGCTTGGTTTCATTCCAGCCTTGCCTAAAACACCAGCTGATGATTTCACTAATTGGCTCACCTCTTCAACTAACTCATCTGGTGCAAAGTGTAGTTAAAATGAAAACTTGGCCCACGACGGAATGCGTTTGAGACCACTAGTCAAACCCTTGCAATAAAAAAAAGGTTTAACTTTTACTTTTTAGTACTTAAGTACATTTAAAGGTAAAAAAAACTTTTTTACTTTTACTCAAGTGTATTTTTAGCCAGATACTCTGACTTTAACTTGAGTACGATTTTGAGACGGTACCCATACTTTCACTTAAGTATAATTGGGTACTTATTACACCTCTTACAATTGTCAACAAGAAGTAAACAGAAGGGGTACATTGTTCGTCAAACTGTCAAACTTGAGTGTTGCACACTTGAGTGCATGATAATAATGTTTTAATTAATAAAGTGGGAAAATAGCAATTACAGTGAACTTTCTTCAAAATTTGAAACTAGTTACAAGTATTAAAAAATGTAGTAGCCGATAGCATAACACAAACAGTTAAAAGGTCTTGAATTGTCCAAAGAGCAAAATGAGAGTCCGTTTATTTATAATGAAACACAAGATACTTGTGCTCTAATGATAAGGATATAAGTGCCCAATGAAGAAACCCAATCCCCTTGCCAAACATCTACACTACGTACTCATAGTGGTCAAATAAAAAGGGCATATGGGTGTGTGTGTGTGTGTGTGTGTGTAGGCGGGGGTGGTAGGATACAAACAAATAAATAAAACATCTTCGCTGGATATAGGGCACACGATACGTATGCCTGACCACCGCCTGCCTTGCCAAGTCCTCTAGGCCAGGGCCAACTGAGAGGAGCAACGCGGGCTGCTGGAGGCCCAAAGAGATGCTTTAGGACTTTTCCAGGGACATCCTAAAGTGTGCAAACATCAACACCACGCAGCTTGAAACTCTGGCACTCGACAGATCAGCTTGGCAAGTCACTTGTGCCACTGCAGTTTCCCAAATACACCAAACCAACCAAGACCGAAGATCTGAGAGGCGCACACAACCACCAGGTATCTGGCTTCCCTTGCGCCATCTGCGGACGGGTGTGCGGCTCAAGGATCGGACTCAACGCCCACGAGAAGTGGCACCAGCGGCAGCATAGCTGAACCCCCACCCCCCCATCCCTGGAGCAAGCGTCATCATCGAACACGATGGACAGCTAAGAGTGGTAGGATACAAACTCGGTTTAGGGTAAGGGGTGTGGGTGCAGGAGGAAATGGTTCAAATGTGAGCTCCAGGTATTGACAATGCCGATGCTACATAACCTACCACATGGCCCCCAATGCCATGGCCACCACAACCCAATGTGTAGATAGATAGGCTGCGAGGGCCAGCATCACCAGGGTTATCAAGTGGGTAGGCCCATGACACCTCGGGAAGGTTCAACAGTTAGTTCCAGTGTCCCAGAACCACCCGCCTCCACGCTAGCTCCCCCTTTCCCATGATATCCACATGCTGAACCTCCATATCTAATCCTATGTCAAAAATAAAACAATTGCTGATACCAATGTCACACATGAAACAGTAGCAGAAAAGAAAAACTCTTACACTTTGTTTACTTTGGCCCTCAGCTGACATTATTCCTCAACCAAATCCACTGACTGCCTTTCAATGCTTCTTCCGACATTTCATTAACCGCTTTTCGCAAACTCACGAATCCCCAACTCTCACAATAATGATAAGTTGATCGTGCTATAAATCCTCTGCATCCTAGTTCCACTGGACAACCCCTAGCCCTAGATCTAGGGTCAGTTTAGGTCCATGATTTTAAACCTTCCTGGTACACTGTAGGCCTAATTGTTAAAAAAAATAAATAAAAAAAATCTGTGATTTACTTGTAATTTATTGTGTTTTTTTTTATCTATGCCTATTTCATAATTGTATAATTCATATTATGCTCTTTTTCTCTTACCTTTTTATATTGATCTGTTTTATTTATCTATCTTGATGCAAACTCAACACAATTAACACAAACCTCAGGTCGTTTTAAAAAAGATTTAAATAAAGATTTGATCAATCTATCTTGAAGAATATCCCTGAATCAATTATGTAGCATATACCAGCAGTGTTTAAACTTTTTTTCTTGCAGATGTAAGCTCTCTGCAGTATAGGCTACAGGGGTAGAGTGGGTTTCAACCTTTTTTATTTCAAAGACAACAGAATTCATAAAATCAGGCTGTGGACCCATTTCATAAGATTTGAGACCCCCATCTGATTAGATTTGAGTTGTTATTATTTACTGTATTTAAGTGCTCAGAATAATACTCTTGTACATTCTCTCATTGAGCTAAAAGTCAATGTTATAGTGAAATTAAACCCATGTTGAGAACCAAGCAGCAAGACAGGAGATATGCATTCCTGACTGCCTTGTTACTGGCTACCCCCAAATCAATTTGCAAATGAAACTATAAAGTGAAGATCGAATACCATTATCCATCTTTCCTTTACTGTTTCAGTAGCGCGACCAAGGGTGCACACTTGGGAGTTCTATGTTAATGTATAGTCATACATTTACACCAGCATTATATTCTAATCTACTCTGTTCTAATGTAATTATTGCATTCTAAAAAAAAAACAAGCAAGAAGAGATACTAATACAAATCCCAGGATGTTTTAGTTAAGGCATTCTACCTTGTTCTTTTTTGGCACCAGCACAATGGTGGATCATGACTTTAAGCAGGAGGGGGCTGTGCGCTTGGAGAGGGAGACGTTGAAGCTGCTCCACACGTTCTGATCACTTGGCCTGGGATGCCGTCTGGTCCGGCTGCTTGAATTCCTTGAGCACAACAGCCTCTGCAATGACCAGAGCACCGCTTGTTTTAGGTCCAGTCCTTTTTACAATTTATATTAGTTAGAATATCCTCTCTACCGATTCTACTGAGCCACTTTCAAGATTCCTTTCTGTCTTAACACCAACTTAAGAGTGGCCTAAAAAAATCGTTACTTGACAGTTATTTGCACTACAAAATAACCAGATTATTTTTGTCCTGTTTGAGTCTTAATTTGTTATAAGACAGGCATGTAGCACCCTTTTCAGTCACTGCCAAATCAACGATGGTGTTGTGTGTGATGACTTGAATAAAAACTACTATTACTACTAGATTCTTTTTGTACATTTTAATTTCTATAATTCATCAAGGGTGCCTTTTAAGCAACATTTTTATAATTTCACTCTAAAACCAAACTGTAAGGTGACACCACTATGATCTGCTGGCTTATCCTGTTACCAGGCAGGTTAGGCTTTGAATTTCTCAATGTCTGATGAGTCCCCTTGTGGAACATCCCTGTATGCCGTCCCTCTGATGGTTTCAACACGGCCTATAATTTTAACGAAAGGTTATCCTATAACCTAGTTATATGAATACTGGCTGAGCGTCTCGCTCTTCGCCATATTGAGATATATCTTTATCTCCAGCACCTACTGTGCTTCATTAATGAAAACAATGCACCCATGCACTTGACCAGGCCCCGCCCCAGTGTCCCCCTATAAGACACCGGACATGGTCACACTCCCCCTTCCTCGGGAAAAAGTTTCCATCATAGAAAACCCAACCAAAGGACCTCAGGGCGCGCTAAGAGCGAGACGCTCAGCCAGTATTCATATAACTAGGTTATAGGATAACCTTTCGTTATATAGCATTACTGGCATCGCATCTCGTTCTTCGCCATATTGAGATATGGGGCAGACCAGACGCGTGGCCCGACAAATGTACCCCCTGAGGACCCGCAAGCCCTACCACCAGGGGGGAGGGGAGTCCCGTCCACCCGCCCTTCCTATAGTCAACTCCACCAAAGTGCGAAAAAAGAGGGAACCAGAGACCCCTAAAAACGCACAGCACAGGCGGGACCACGTGTGACACATCACCCCACACACCCCAGCTAACCCACAGAAAGGCGGGATGCAGGGGAGGTCCCAGACCTCAGAACCGCCTGGGAGACAGAACCCCCAGTCATGTCCATGAGGTAAAACCTAACGAAGGGACCCGGGAGGACCAGGAGGCCGCAGCACAGATGTCCGCCACCAAGGCCCCCCCCTAACAAGGCGGCAGAGGCCACCACTCCACGAGTGGAGTGCGCCCTGACACCCCCAGGGGGGGCCTGTCCAGCCAACGTGTAGCAAAGGGCAATGCCCTCGCACAACCAATGTGACAGGCGCTGCTTGGACAGTGCCTTACCAGCGCGAGGGCCACCGTAACAAACAAAAAGTCGATCGGCAGCCCTGAGATCCCGAGTCCGACTGAGGTAAACCCCCAAGCACGGACAGGACACGACAGATGAAGGCTCGCCTCTAACCCACTGGCGTGAGGAGGCGGATGAAACGCCTGAATCACAATATCCCTGGAGGGAAAAGAGCACAGGATATTCATTGGCACGAAGACTGGATTAGGCCTCAGAGTCGCACCGCTATTGGCACGAATAGACAAGCACTCAGGCCGCACCGAGAGAGCACACAGCTCACCCACGCGCTTAGCGGAGGTGATGGCCAGCAGGAACGCAGTCTTGAAGACAGCTGTTCCAACGACACCTGCTCAAGAGGCTGAAACGCGGCCTTAGACAACCGGCCGAGGACCAGTTGGAGGTCCCACTCAGAGACAGAGAACGCTCCACCGGCTTGAGACACCGAGCGCCAAGCAGGAACATCCCACGAGAGGGTGGCTGAACAACGTTCCGCCCCCACACTCGACCATACGCCACTCCCCAGCGTAAGCCGTGGTAGAGGACGGAGCATGCGCGTGCCGGATAGCGTTAACCACAGAATAGCCAAGACGCATCCCCACCAGATTCACACTGACAGCAGCCAAGCCTAGAGGCTGCCCCAGAACAGGAAGGCAGAACAGAGTTCCGCGTGCCTGAGAGAGGGCCCGCGGTGACCACGGAACAGGCCACGGAGGGGCCACACAGAGCTGAATCAGGGCCGGGGACCAAACAGCTGAGCCCCGGCCCGGCACGACCGTTTGAGGACCAGAAGGACTGCCTTCAATTCCAACACATTGAATGTAGCGCAGACCGGGCAGCATGGTCTTGCCAGCTGCCCCCTACTGCGTTGGCCCGACACGTCCCCCCCCCAGTGAGGGAGGCGTCGGGAGGTGACGTGTGACAGCCTGCTGCCCATGGGGACCCCGCTGGTGAGGGCCCCAGGCCCTCCCCAGAGGGCGAGGTCCCCCAGTACTGACATGGGAACCTTAGCCGCTTCCACTCGCCTCTCACTGGGTCTATTTCCATACTGGAAAACCACCTCATGAAGAGGAGGCCAAGAGGGACCACAGAGTGAGCAGATGCCATCATACCGAGCAGGCGCATCACGGACAGCGCCGTAACCGTCCTAGGATGGACCCTCCCGAGCGTGCCGAGAACACCCACTCGCCACCGATCTGAGAGGGATGCCCATATAGACCTTGAGCTTAGAATAAGCCCAAGTACTCCACCCATTGACTGGGAAGAGGAGTACTCTACTTCCCGTCTACAGCAAAACCCAGGCTGGTGAGGAATTCCACCACCTGCCTGGTATGAGACCTGGCAATCTACCCTGACCGGCTAAGGACCAGAACGTCGTCCAGGGCAGAATACACTTCGTAACCCCCGACGACGCAGAGGCCCCAGTGCGGTCTACACGCACTTGGTGAAGATGCGGGGAGCCAGAGAATAGCTGAACGGCAGCCTCTGGTACACATACGCTAAACCCTGCAAAGGAAGCGTAGGTAAGCCCTAGGATGGAAGATCGGGATGCGAATATGCATCCTACAGGTCTATGGAGGAGAACCAGGGCCCTCATGCATCAACGTGTTCTACGCACAGATCTGTGCGTAACCCGTGCGTACGATCATTTCTAAGCAAAGAGTGGGATTCATCAATTTGAACTTGAACTTGACTTCGTGCGTACATCTACGCACAGGTCAGACCTGGCGTACCTAGCTCCCAGTGGTAGAATATATTATTACAACAAGGAAATGAGCTTCTGTGCATAATAACACTGGATGTTCTGTATGAACCGTAGTTCATTATAGTTCATTGTAAGATAGCAACAGTAGTGTAATTATGGTCAAAACCCTATAAATAGCATTTGGAATAATAGATCTTTCTCTCAGAATGAATGCAGCATGGTTTATATAGCGTTATCGGAATATACGGGGTGTAGGCTACTGACTGACTGCGCTCCGCGTAGCTTGATTGATTGATTGATTGAAAAGTTTATTAACAGATTGCAGAATGGGTACAGTACAGTACAGCTCAGTACATACAATTGTTAATTGGGGATGCAGACCAACTTTCGTCCTGTTTACATCAGGGTCCCCCATTTTCAATTCATCATAAATCATAAAGCTCAACTCGTTATTATTTTGCGCACAGACCGCCGAAACACGGGAACGTTTTGATTATATTTAAAAGGCTTTACGTTAAACGAAACAAGTGGAATTTCGAAGCTGTAAGTGTTCTTCCCCCTTTTTACTGTACAAGAAAGAATAGAAAACGCATTGCAATGACACCATGCAGATATAGTGGACAGACTATATGATGGGATTCAAGTTCGCGTTTTTGTTGCTCATAGGCATGCTGTCAGAGTATGATATCTTAATCAAACATTCTAGAACATTTGTCGTCACAGATCATGTCCTAATGGAACATAGGCTATGGCATGGATCGTGATATTGTGTGGACTGTTATTATTACTGTACGGCGGTACCACCCATTGTGACAGCAGCCTTGAGTCCCGCACACAAACATGATGGAATTCAAGTTCATGTATTGAAAGGCAGGATACATCATACATGCAGTGAGATTCATTGTTCTTGTATATGCTCTCGTATTATATTGTTTATATAGGCTACCCAATACTGACATCAAAATAGATTGTAGTATGCCTCTAGAAATCATATGCAGCAGGTAGAAAATTGACGGGAGATCCATCGCGATTTGGAATAAAATTGAGGAGAACTTTAATCCCTGGGGTATTAATCAAACAACACGGGAAAAGGCAGTCATATTCCAGCGCGGTCTTTATTAGCCGACAACAAAATAGATGCCTCTAAAAATCATATAGCCAATCGAACACAACTAATAAAGGCATTCATATTACAGCACGGTTATAATGACACACAACCAACGCCAAACAGTGGTCAACGAACGGTCTTTATTAGTATTTTGAGCTGTCCAGGCAGAATTGCAGCAATGGTCTTAGGGAGCCGTTGATATCTGACATCACCGTTTACAAGTCCGCCTTTTATTTATCCCATAAATCATAATACGCGATAGTGTCTTCTTGGTTCGACAGCAGTGAATTCTCCGTGGAGTTTCTCGGAGGCCCCGCTCGGGTCGGTCCATTATTTCACATCCCATGGGGGGTGTTTCCTCATTTTCATGACCATATATGGATAATCATGCACGAGCATTGACGGTAGAACAAAGTGGTATTCATCAACACGGCAGGGCATAGAGCCTGCGTACGCACGTGTGATGAATGCCGACTTCCCTGTGCGTACGCTAGTTCTACATTCCGTGCTTACGTGTGGAAGTAGGTCAAGTTCTACGTCCACGTTGATGCATGAGGGCCCAGGTCTCCACCTGACAGCGTTCAACAGGTGGGAGACGGTCAAAATGCTGAACCTTCCATGGGACAGGTCCAGTATGGGTCTGACCCCCCCCCCCCCCCCCTCCCCCCCCCGATTTCTCGGGCACCAGAGAATACCGGGAGGAAACGCCACGCATCGCATCCTCCTTTGGGACCACGGCGATGGCTTGCTTCGCCCACAGAGATTGGATCTCGTCGGCCAGAGCTGTCACTGCTGGTGACCCTGACAATAGGGTCTGTACCAAAGCTGAAAACGGGTGGGGTTGTGTAAACACAAGTCACCGCCTCAGCGTTCTCTCCATCCACCTCGACATATGGCACTGCTATAGCCATATGTGATGATAATCCCAAGCGCACCCGCCGCCACTTGGCGCTGGTCCGCCAGAAACCATAGATAGGCGGCCCGGTCCCACCCGCTGTGCATTGCCAACCCTGGACTCGCCAACCGCGCACGCGACCCGCAACCAAAGGAAACAAATCAAAGCCCTTATCCCACTGATGTTGGGGGGGGGGGGTGACCGGAGAGCGAGCTGGACACAGCTAGACGGCGACGTTTTTTTAGGGCATGCTCATCTAATGTAGCCGATCCCTCGGCCGCCAAGGCTGTCGGCCTTGCGGTCACCTGTTGTCGTTGTGCCCAAGGTACCTCAGGTGGGGAAAATATGGCCGCTGGTTGAGGGCCTTGGTTGACAAGGCCGTGCTCTCACCTCTGGCTGCATGGTGCGAGGCGGTGTGGGGCCTAGGTCAAATACCGCCCGCGCTCCTGCGGAAAGACCAAAGTCCCTCTGCGGAGAGGGGAGCCCTGAGGAGGGAAAAAACTTCTCACCCCCTCAAGGGGAGACTGATCCAACCAAGATGTCTGTAAACAAGCCTTGACAGCATCCTAGCCCTCCCTGCAGTTATAGCTTGTGGCTAGGTCAAAGCTAATAACGACAAAACCTTGCGCGATGTTTCAACGTCGGCTGGCCCTAAGGCCCCGCCACCCGACACCATTTTTGACAGAAAAAACAGCAATTCGAACAATGTTACTAGTCACTGCTAATTCTATACCGTGGCGGTATAGGCTTAACAGCCCACCAGCCACCTGCCGGGCCAACTCGCCTCATGGCGTCGGCCGGGCAGGACACCGTTCCAACATGTCAGAGGCAAAGGACTGATGCCACCTGCTTCACAAGCCACAAGTGCCACCTGCTTCACAGCCACAAGTGGTGGCTGCAACAAAAACTAATACTAGTGAAGCACTGCCTCACCAGTAGGAATGCAGCAACCTCCACTGTGGTGTGCACCCATGAAGGGGTAAATGAATAAATGAACAAAAACTCCACCAACACATTACAGAATGGGCTAGCCCATACACACAATGCTAAGGGGATGCAGACCAGAGAAACACCAGTCCCGCACACAATTCATAGATTCACAAAAAGCACACCAGCCCTAGGCCTCAGCCCATCCACCCATGAAATGGTAAACAAGCCCCTGTCAAAACTCCCAACAGTAGACACCGATTGACCGTCAGCATGAATGGTTAAGAGGAGAGAAGACCTTTTAAAAAGACAGCCCTCGGCGGGGAACAAGAAACAGAGACCCAGCATCGTAGCATTTTCCCAGGATAGCTGGGAAAACATCCAACTCAGAGTCATGACGACAATGTTTACCCAAATATCCTGCCCCTTGCGCCAATACACAACTCGGTTGTCTCACGGGACAACGAGCAGTATCACAAATGCCAGCATTGATGCCTAGTGGCGCAGGCCCTACCTGTGCGCGACCTAGCCCGACAGCTAGCCGCCGTGCGACGTCCCTTGATCCGCTGTCAGAAGACGAGGAAACCCCAGGACAGGCCCGATGCGCTGTTAGAATGTGCCGAGACGATTCCAGGGGCTGGCAAATCTCTGCGAAAACCCAACATTGTTCAATTTCCTTCTGCATTTCATAACTACTAGTTCATGGAGTGCACTGCAGCGTCCATGATGGAAACAAAAAAGAGGAAGGGGGAGTGTGACCATGTCCGGTGTCTTATACTGAGGCGGGGCCTGGTCAAGTGCATGGGTGCATTGTTTTCGTTAATGAACCACAGTAGGTGCTGGAGATAAAGATATATCTCAATATGGCGAAGAGCATGACACGATGCCAGTAATGCTATATAACAGGAGGAAGTATTCCTCTTATTCTGGTTAATGACTGGCGCCCTGTTGCCCTCACTCCCATAGTGAGCAAATGCTTTTAGAAGCATGTTAATTAATCTGTAGCAGACAATCACCAAAAAAGACCCCCACCAATTTTTCTACCGGCAAAACAAATCCACAGATGGTGCAAAAGCCACAACACTACAGCGCCCTCAACCACCTACAAGGAAATAACTCATATGTGAGAATGCTATTTGTTGACTACAGATCAGAATTCAACACTATAGTCCTCCCTACCAGACTCAACACCAAACTGAGGAACCTGTGAACTCAACCTGTGCAGCTGTATTCTAGACTTCCTCTCAGACCGTCACCAGGTGGGTTAGGATTGGGACCCAACAACTCAGCCCTTCTAACCCTTAAGACAGGATCCCCCCAGGACTGTGTCCTGACCCCCCCCCCCTCCTCTACTCCCTGTACACCCACGATTGTGTAATTATGTTTGCAGATCAAACAATAGTGATAGGCATGTGGAAGATGGCGGCGTAGAGGAAGGACATAGTGGAACGGGCTCCTACACAAAAATCCTGAAAAACCTGATGTATCGAACATACTCCGCCTAAACTTCAGTTTATGTTAACCCACGCTTATTAAGCACATAACCAACAAAGAAATGCCACCCAAAAGGACCGAACCGAGCAGGAAGATGGTGACATCGCCCGGCGTTAGCAATAGTGCTAGCGTGAGACCGCAAGGAGCTAACGCACCGGCTAACGGGGAAGCTAATGCAGCTAACGTCGAAGCTAACGATGAAACACCACCGATATGGTTTACTGGGGAACTGGAGAAAGTATTCGACAGAATTCAAGCCATGATGGAACTTAAGATGAACTCTCTAAGCATCTCGGTGGAAAGACTTATCAGTGACAACCAGGCACTGGGGCAACGTGTTAAGGAAATGGAGGGAGTGCAAGCTAGCTTCGGCGATAGCCTCGACTACCTACAACAAGACCTCAGCGATCATAGGAAAGACACAGAGGAGGAGATCTGCGGTCTGAGGGAAAAGCTGGACGAATTGGAAAACAGAGGGAGAAGAAAGAATCTGCGACTGGTGGGATTCCCAGAAGGTGTGGAGGGGAAAAGCTCTATCGATTTCCTACAGGAATGGCTCCCCAAAATACTGGAGCTGGACACCGGGCAAACCATTGAGATAGAGCGGGCTCACCGTACGCTCCAACGCCGTCCCGAAGAAGGCAGCCTCCCCCGAGCCATAGTGATCCAGCTACTCCGTTTCACCGATGTGACGAGAATCCTGGACGCGGCGTGGAAAAAGAAATCACTGGCATACGGTAATTCTACTATCAAGATATTCAAGGATATGTCCACGGCCCTCTACAAGAAGAGAAAAGCCTTCATGCCGTTGAAGAAGAAGCTACACGAGAACAACGTATCCTTCAAGCTGCTCCATCCCACTAACTTGAGTGTGGAGCTACCGGAGGGCAGACGTACTTTTACTTCTCCGGGGTCGGCAGAGACGTATCTGAGTAATCACCACCCGGCTATGCTGAAGTGATCCAGCGGTCGTCACTCGACCATAAAGGAGCGGTAAATAAAGACACATACCAGGCAATAAGCCTCATACTCTAATTACTTTTTGAAATGTTAACCGCCGGGTAATACGTGTCGTTATTGGCGACACTGGACTTGAGATGTTGTTAAGCCTCACGGGACCTTTTGTTGTGAGTTCATATTACTAAGTTTAATTTCAAGATGGTTATGTGCTAATGGGTATATGTAGGTGTACATGTTTATTCATACATGTGTGCACATTACATTTATGCATTTTAAGCGTTGATATTACCCCTGAAAAAAAAAATTAAAAAAAAGAAGGGTGTGTATATATATATACATGTTTTGAAATGCTTAAAGGAGATGTTCGTACCCACACCTTTAATTACTTAACCTAAACCTGGTAGGGAGCCCGGCTCCGCTTGGTAGGATAGGGTATGGTACTACGCAAGATTACGGGAGGATTTATAGGCCAGGGGGAAGGGAGGGGTTCAGACAGGACCGTTTTTGTGAATTGGTTTATAATGTTTACACATCTAGGTATTGTATACCATGTTTTCAGGTATCCCAGTGTCCTACTAACCAGCTATACCAACCACATGGGTGAATGACATACTCGTTTCTGAGTTGGAATATTAATGGTCTTAACCGGCAAGTTAAACGCCGTAAAGTGCTTAGCTTCATCAGAAGACATCAAATAGACGTGGCCTTCCTGCAAGAGTCTCACTTGGATGACGCAGAGCACAGTAAACTGGGGAAACAATGGCAAGGGCAAATATTTTTCTCCTCATTTACATCTTCAGCAAGTGGGGTGGCTATTCTGGTAAGAAGAGGGATCCCCTTCCAACCGAACCTAGTTGAAAAGGATAAAGGGGGAAGATATATTTTAGTCAGGGGATATATGGGAGACCAACTGGTCACTATGCTGAATGTATAAGGTCCGAACCACGATGACCCTAACTTCTATGTGAACCTTTTTCTTAAAGTGACATGCACCCCTTCAGAACTTATAATTGGTGGTGACTTTAACCTGGTATTAGACCCTGCTATGGACAGATCCTCCCCTACCCCTAAACCTTTGACCTCAGCGGCCAAGGCTCTTAAAAAAGAACTTATGGATCTTAATTTGTTGGATACATGGCGGGAGGGGCATGCATCTCAAAGGGAATACAGCTTCTACTCACACATGCACAACAGCTACTCTAGGATTGATACGTTCTTTATACATACAGCAAAACTCCATCTTGTTTCGTCCTGCGAATACTTAGCCATGACACACTCAGACCACGCCCCCCTTTTGACTAAAATAGCCTTAAGCGACTCTCACACAAACTCCAAACGCTGGAGGTTTCCTAATTTTCTAAATAACGATGAGGATTTTGTCAAATTAATTAACAAACAGTTGGACTGGTATTTATTGATTAATAGGGGCTCGGCCTCACCAGCTATAGTCTGGGAGACCCTTAAAGCTTACATAAGAGGCTACATTATTAGTTACTCTTCCTGGAAAAAGAAACAATATCAAACAAATTACGCTCACTAGAGTCTGATATAAAAGCGCTTGAAAATCAACACTCCCTATTACAATCACAGACCTTATTGGTTCAGATAACGGCAAAAAAGGCAGAATATAACACTATCACCTCGCGAGAGGTAGAAAACGCTATGTCAAGGTTGAAACATCGCTACTATGAGCAGGGTGACAAGGCAGGGAAACTACTAGCGTGGCAAATTAGAAGGGAGGATGCCGCTAGGTGTATACCGGCTGTAACTGAGGGGTACAATTCCCTGACTGTATTAATCAAGTATTAGTATCATTAAACTACTACCGTGTATGTACATTACTGGCCTTACTGTACACAAGTATATTAGACGACAACACTTCCACAATGAAACGGTTTCCACACAAATACTCGTTTAGAATATTTATTACATAAAGAATATTATATTACATTACTTTGGTGCGCTTATAAGGCAAAGAATGTACGTAAGTAAATCAATATGGAATGTTAGGAATTAGATCTGGTATTCTGGGGAGGGGGGGGTGTACTACCGGTTGTAAGCCAGCAGGGGGAGGCAATGCTCTATGAAAGTCAATGGTCCACGGAGGCGATCTTACTCCCTGGAGCAGCGGGGAAAGGCAGCCTGGTCCCAGGGTGCGCGCCGCGTAGGTGAAAGCCGTGGAGCCTCTGGTACGACAGAGACGGGCTCGAGTGATGGTCTCACGGGCAGGTGTAGATCCCACAGTAGCAGTGGGGTAGGCGGTTCTCTGCTCCAGCAGCTTGGTCAAAGCAATGAAGAATAATAATCCTTGCCGGAAAGTGGCTCTGCTGGTCCGGTGTAGGTATCCTCCGGTGCGCGGTAGTGCACGGTTGAACTTGACGTTACTATCCTATTAGTACGCGGCAATAAATGCTCTATGTAGACGCACAATTACCCACTTCACGTGGTCTTTGACTCGTAATGAAGGTTTACTAATAAATAGCGAACGATACGTTAAACAAACGTATTAGGATAACACGAGACTCTATCTTGGGGCGATGCGAGCCCTACTCTGCCCACGTTGCGTAGTGGGGAGAGACGTCACTTGGATAACTGGAACTGAACGAGACTGAACGGGACAAGGGACTAAGAGGAATTCTACATTTCTTGCGCCCTATTTATGTGCACGGTGAACAAATAGTACCATTCGTATTTCGGTAGCCGTATTCCTACGCGGAACCGGGGCTAGTTGGGACATGTTCGTGTCGGTAGCTTTCAAGTCAGCTCTAGGGGTAAGTCACTGGCGCCTAGGGGATCGCTTCCAATAGGAGAACGAATATTATGGTCTGTCCTGTACCAGGTAAAGGGATATTCCGTATATATGTACAAAGAATATACAAGGGATATCAAACGATATACAAATATTATACATGGGATCTCAGGCAATAAATATATATATTCGGTTTAATCTGACCCTTTGTAACAGCCGCCCCCTAATTAGTCCCACCTAATTAGCTAAGCAGAGACAGATTAACCGCACTGTCCACTACTCAATGTCTGTGAGGGGTCGGGCAGTTCACAAAGTCAGGGGTCATGGTCGTCATTAGGCGAGTCGGGGAGCCTTGGCGACTCTATCAGCCTCGCCACGGGTCGGTTGTAGATCCGCCCTTGGCCGAGCACTTCTGCCACTCTGACCTTTCCGTCGGCACCAGTGGTCACTTTGCTTACGCGGCCGGCCGGCCACGCAGCTCGGGGTGGTGACTGGTCTATGGTCATGACGACTGGACGGGATGAAGGGGGGCTTAGGAAGGAGCGGGCCTGAGACTGCTTTGATCTGTGCTCGGCTGTGCTTTCTCCTCCTCCGTCTGTTTCTCTTGTTCGCTCTGTACCCCGTGTGAGGAGGGGCCGGTCCCGGCCGCCCCGTCAAGGAGTCGCTTGGGGTGCTGGGTTCGAGGTCAGCTACGTCTGAAGCGCAGCTGAGGGGGGTGGAGTTCCGAACTCCCTCTGGTACCCACGGTTCTCTCACGGGCCTCTCGCTTAATGTCAATAGCCTCTGCTGTACGGGGGAGAGGCCGGTGTCGCTCGCCTCTGTGTGTAGGCAGCTTGTAGACGTGGGTTGACTGTCAAGTCCGTAGAGGGGGCCTTGGAGCGTCCATCCCAGTCGGGTCTGAACCGCGACCGGGCATCCTTTGGGTCCGACGTGGGCCGCCTCAATTGGGAGAATGAGGTCCGCGTGGTCGGAGCCGATGAGCAGGGTCGGTGTGGCGCCGTCGATAAGCGGTATAGGTAGTTGACGTAGGTGCCCATACTTAGCCATCAGCTGTGGGATGGGGTAGGTGTACTGCGACAGGCCTATGTCGTGGCTGGTGAAGACGTTACTTATACTATACTGCTTCTCGGGCTTGTCCACCGCTGCTATCTCGAAGGAGACCTTTTCACCCTTTATGGTCTTCTGGTCCCTTCTGATGGTGCGTATGGTCATCGTATCTTTGACACCTCGCAGGCCCAACTGGGCTGCTGCGGAAGCGAGGAGGAAAGTCTTTTCGGACCCATCGTCCAGGACGGCGTAAGTGTCCAGGACCTTGTCCTCGTGGCTCAGGAGCACTCTGACCACTTTGAGGAGCACACGGGGGGTCCCGCTGTGCTGGTCAATGTGGAGCACTCCTGTGGGTGGTGACGTAGACTCTATATCAGGGGTCAGCAACCTTTTTGACATGGAGTGCCTATTTGAAATATAGTTGTAACTAGTGTGCCTCAACAATATTCCATGCATCGTATTTTTTTTTCTCTCATAATCAGGTCTTTTTAATGATAATTCTTACATTATTACATCATTATTGTTATTGTTATTATTAACAATATTATTATGATGGTTGTATCAACCCTAAATCTGAGTTGGGGAGGGGGGGGGGGGGTGCAATGCAGACAAACAGCTGCATACAGTGCGACCATTTCACTCACATTTGCCCATTCATTTTTGGACACAGCACACACCATAGCTCCACCTACAGGCCTAATGGAGAACTGTACAAAAATAAATAATAATAAGTTACCCAAACTTAAAAATATTGAGTTCAGTTACTGTGCTCAGTTTTCAATCCATAATAAGTTAACAGAAAAATAAGTACACAACCACATTATTTCAACCTAATAAAACTATGTTTATTGTCATTGTTTTAAGAACACAAGTTGACTTGGTAATACTCACATTTTGAGTAAGAAAAATGGCTTTTAACATGTTCAATGAAATAATAGAAAAATAAATAATAAAATGTGTTGATTAAGCACTGGTCACAATGGTGACCGTAATAATGTTTTTGTTATAAGGCTCTGCAAATGTTACTGAATGATGTAGCAATGTATTTCCAGCTAAATTGAAATAATAAACAAATAAAGGGTTTCAATTAAATATGTGTACTATTGTCACATGACACAGCTCAGAAGCTCAGAACACCTCAGAACACAGCTTCATCTAACGAGGCGTCGCAAGGTTTAAGTTTAACTGAGGCTAACGTTAACATGATGGCACACACACAGTGCACACGCAAAGCACACTGTGCTCCACGAGAGAGAGAGAGAGAGAGAGAGAGAGAGAGAGAGAGAGAGAGAGAGAGAGAGAGAGAGGTTCAGCACCACATGCACAGTGGACAGCTCCCCTACACATACACATGCCGCGTAATAATAATAATAATAATATATGCGCGATTGTGCGTAAGATCTATTATGCGTAGAGCCCTGCATATGCACGTTCAAGTTCAAGTCAACATGCAAACCGATGTACAGGAAAATAAACAGCAGCCTACCTGTCGCGTCAGTGTTTTGCCTGGCTGAGCTCCGGTTATTTGGGGGGTGTAATTAGTCACTTTAAGCTGGACACATGCTTCGGAGTGGTCGGTTGTCAATCGACTCCGGGAGGGGTTGAGCACGTACTTCATGTGCGAAAAGATCTGCTCACAGAGGTATGTTGACCCGAAGACCGTCAGCAAAGCCATTGCAACGTTCCGTTGACATGGTGGGGATATCTTTTATCCTTGCTTTTATTGTCTCTTTATTTGGCAAGCCTTCAAACAAAACATATGAGGTACAGATAAAAGCCTATATACGTCGCCATCCGTGAATGGCTTTCCACGTTTTGCAATGCAATGACTGCGATAGCAATTGCTTCAGTTGCGTGTTTTTGAGCGCGCGTTAACACTTTGAGGGTGCTGGCTTGCTTCCCATACCTGGCGACGGCACGTTTAATGGATTCTGCCTTATCCGCCTGATCCTTGAAACTTGTTTTATGCTTAGTCTCGAAATGGCGTTTCACAGATGATGTTTGGCAAACTACATTTTCCAAACAGAAAGAACACATAGCACGGTCCTTCTGACGGTCCACAAACCCGTAATCGTCTGTCCACGAGGGCTGGAATGTGCGAATTTGCTTTGATTTCTTAGCGGGGTTGATCATGACACTGCACAGAATGCAACCTCAGCACTGTGTGTTACCTGGCGCGACTGCTGCGGGAGGCCGGCGGGAGGCCGGCTGCGTGTAACTGTTCCGCAACAGTAAGTGACTTCCGGGGTAGGCCTGATTGGCCCCGACAAGGCACGTGACGCGCAACTTTCTCTGCCGCGCCGAACGGCAGAGCTTACGGAATTACGTAACCGTCCAAATACGCCATGACTCTGATTCGGCGCTATAGCTCACCTGGCAGAGCAGCGGTTCTGTGATCCTGCGGTCCGTTGTTGGTGAGTTCGAATCCCATCAAAACTTTTTTTTTTAACGTGATTTTTTTTTTAACGTGTATTCTTTCGCCGGTTAAGGTTAGGCATGGTTATGGTTAAGGTTAAGGTTACGCATTGTTTCTGAGTTGGTTAAGGTTAGAACGGTTAAGTTTAGGCGCTGTTAAGGAGCTGGTTAAGGTTAGAGTTTGTCTTAGAGAATGGCAATATTCTTTCTATCATGGTTAAGGTTAAGGTTAAGGTTAGGCATTGTTTCGGAGTTGGTTAAGGTTAGAACGGTTAAGTTTAGGCGCTGTTAAGGAGCTGGTTAAGGTTAGAGTTTGTGTTAGAGAATGGCAATAGACAGCCTATTTCCGCGCGACAGCTCTCAGCAGCCTCGTTGCGCGTCCTGAGTTTGCCGCGTCACGTGCCTGTCGGGGCCAATCAGGCCTACCCCGGAAGTCACTTACTGTTGCGGAACAGGTACACGCGGGCCGCGTACAGCGGAGCACATGGGAACAGCTGATTGCTGTCATAATATAGGGGTGTGCAGAACAGTCGACTTACAAAAAAGAACCTGTGGGAGGATTTCAACAAGAGATATGCGACAACAGTGCAAAACATTTCACAATAATATTTCAAAGCGAAGTAAAAAAAAAAAAAAAATAATAATAATAATAATAATAATTTTTTTATTTTTTTTTATGCTGCCCCCCCCCCCCCCCCCCCCCGCGTGCCTATGGAAATGGTCCCGCGTGCCTAAGCAGGCACGCGTGCCTAGGGTTGCCGACCCCTGCTCTATATGGTACGAGTCGCACCTTGACTCCCAGTGTCTGCCGTAGCAGTCGGGACACCAGGGAGCGGTCTGGTGGAACTTTGGTTCTGGTGCCACCGCCTCGGCATGGTACATTACCGCGACGGGCCCACTCGGTTGTCCTGGCTGACGCTTGTTGATGTCATGCAGGACCTCCAGGTGGGTGCCACCGCACCTGCTGCACTTCTTTTTCAAGCGGCACTCAGCTGCTAGGTGGCTGCGCGCGCAGCGGAAGCAGCGGCGGTGGTCCTTGACCCACTGGCTCACATCATCCGTGGTCAGCTTCTTGAAATCTTCGCACTGATAGAGCCGATGTTCTCCCTCACAGTACTGGCACTCAATCTTCCACTGGTCCTCTTTCGTCGAGGGGGTGTTGTGGTTCTGGTGCTGCGGTACTGATTCGGCTTGGTGCATAACAGTCACCGATCTTCGGCCATCGTTTACTCTCCTAGGTCCCTCTCTGGAGCTTGGTGTGCTCCGCACGAACGTATCCAATCGTAGGCTGCTGACTTCTCTCGCCAGGAAGTCGGCCAAGTCTAGGAGGGATGGTTCTGGACCGTTAGGATCACGGTGGTCTCTTTGCCGCCTGAAGCGCTCCTGTCTGGCGGGCGGCAGCTTCTCTAAAATCCTCTCGACGTTAGAGTTGGCGTATAGCTCGTGCATACCCTTTTCTCGTTGCGCTCCCAGCATCCCTACCAGGGACTGTACTTTTATAGACAGGTCGTCTAGTGAGCGATTGTCTGTTGCTGGGGGTAAGCGGTCAATATGCCTTATCTCTTCTATTACGTAATCCCATATACGTCCATATCTCTGGTCCAGCGCTGCTAGAGCCGCGGTGTATGGGGTCGTAGAGGTGGCATAGGCTAGCGCTATATTGTGCGCTCGGGGCACTTTCAGGTGCTGCAGTAATATTGCATACTTGTGGCGTTCATCAGCGACATCCACCATCATTGTCTCTAAGCACATCCGGAGCTCCGTATACTGTGCTCGATTCTCATGGGTGAAGTCTGGAAACGTCGGTGTGCCAATGTATGATGCCATGGATGACTGGCACATCGGTGAGCGTTGGGGGAGAGGCCTCCTAGGCGAGTCTCCTCTTGCGTGTCGTCTTGGGCTGGTACTTGGTGGGTACCGAAGGTCGGGTACCCAGGTGCTGTTCCTCGGGGCTGACGGTGCGTCAAACTCACCCGTGAGTTGAGTCGGGGGTTTGTAGCGCAGGGCCTCGGGGCTGACTTCTGGGCTGTACTGGACCTCCTGGTCCTGAGTACGTTGCTGCTGGTCGGGGCTGTACTGGGCCTCCTGGGCCAGAGCACGTTGCTGCTGGTCGGCTTGACACTCCTCCTCCTCCTCCTCCTCCTCTCCCTCTGCTAGGACCTGGAGTCTTCTGTTCAGTCTCTCGGCGTGGTCCGGTTCTTCCCGGTTGCTAGGTCTCGTATGGACCGGCCGGGGAGGGGGTTCCGAGACGTGGACAGGATCCTCCTGTTGGCGGGGTCCCGGGTCGCTTCGTCGGGTAGGGGAATGTGTCTTAGACCCATGTCTTGACGATCTCTGAGAGCTCCGTGCGGAGTGAGGGGGTGTCGCCATGGCAACCAGTTTGTCCATCAGCTCCGCCTGCAGCCGGTCGCGCTCTGCCTCGCGCCGGGCATGGGCTGCGTCGCGCGCTGCTTCGCGCTGGGCATTGGCGATGTCGCGTTGCGCATTGGCGCTGGCCTGGGCAGCGCCGCGCTGTGCGTTGGCGACGTCGCGCTGGGCATTGGCGCTGGCATGGGCGGCGTGGAGCTGTGCATTTGCGACGTCGGCGCGGCTTCTCTCGATGTTCTCTTCTGTCTGGAGGCGTCTGGTCTCCAGTCTTATTCGGTCGTCTTCACTCCTTTGTTGCGCCTGGAAGCGCTCTCGCTCGCCTGCAAAATGTTCGCGCTCGCACGTCTGTTGCACTTGAAGTCGATCGCGTTCGGTGGAGGCTGCCAGGGTGGCGATGAGTGCTTGCGCCAGCATCTTGTCCGCCTCGCTGGGGGAAGACGCCGTTCGGGGCGATCGGCTCCCGGCAGTACTTGTTGGAGATCCGTTCTCCTGTTGCGTACCGAGGAGATCCGTCTCCTGGGTGCGCGTCTCTTTAGGGTTGTCTTCCTCCCGGAGCTGATCGGGGACTATTTCTTCGGTATTGTCTGGGGGTAAAGTCGTGTCAGTTCCCTCCTGGTCCCCACCGTGAGCTTGGTCAGTTACATTAGAACCCACTAGGGCCTCTGTTGGCGGGGTAGCCTGGTTGTTAGGGTCGGACATAATTTTACTTTCTACTTTTTCCGCGTTTAACTTCCCTTTAAAGCTAGGTATTGGACTGACAGAGTATGCCTCTAGATAGGGAGGTGGCTGCCGTCTGCGCTGCGGGCGATCTAGCTTAGGAGAACCGTTTGTGGAGTGTTCGTCATCGGCCATGTCAATATTAATATTATATTAATATTACGCTAATTATTCTCCGGCTCGAAGGACCAATTGTAACTGAGGGGTACAATTCCCTGACTGTATTAATCAAGTATTAGTATCATTAAACTACTACCGTGTATGTACATTACTGGCCTTACTGTACACAAGTATATTAGACGACAACACTTCCACAATGAAACGGTTTCCACACAAATACTCGTTTAGAATATTTATTACATAAAGAATATTATATTACATTACTTTGGTGCGCTTATAAGGCAAAGAATGTACGTAAGTAAATCAATATGGAATGTTAGGAATTAGATCTGGTATTCTGGGGAGGGGGGGGTGTACTACCGGTTGTAAGCCAGCAGGGGGAGGCAATGCTCTATGAAAGTCAATGGTCCACGGAGGCGATCTTACTCCCTGGAGCAGCGGGGAAAGGCAGCCTGGTCCCAGGGTGCGCGCCGCGTAGGTGAAAGCCGTGGAGCCTCTGGTACGACAGAGACGGGCTCGAGTGATGGTCTCACGGGCAGGTGTAGATCCCACAGTAGCAGTGGGGTAGGCGGTTCTCTGCTCCAGCAGCTTGGTCAAAGCAATGAAGAATAATAATCCTTGCCGGAAAGTGGCTCTGCTGGTCCGGTGTAGGTATCCTCCGGTGCGCGGTAGTGCACGGTTGAACTTGACGTTACTATCCTATTAGTACGCGGCAATAAATGCTCTATGTAGACGCACAATTACCCACTTCACGTGGTCTTTGACTCGTAATGAAGGTTTACTAATAAATAGCGAACGATACGTTAAACAAACGTATTAGGATAACACGAGACTCTATCTTGGGGCGATGCGAGCCCTACTCTGCCCACGTTGCGTAGTGGGGAGAGACGTCACTTGGATAACTGGAACTGAACGAGACTGAACGGGACAAGGGACTAAGAGGAATTCTACATTTCTTGCGCCCTATTTATGTGCACGGTGAACAAATAGTACTATTCGTATTTCGGTAGCCGTATTCCTACGCGGAACCGGGGCTAGTTGGGACATGTTCGTGTCGGTAGCTTTCAAGTCAGCTCTAGGGGTAAGTCACTGGCGCCTAGGGGATCGCTTCCAATAGGAGAACGAATATTATGGTCTGTCCTGTACCAGGTAAAGGGATATTCCGTATATATGTACAAAGAATATACAAGGGATATCAAACGATATACAAATATTATACATGGGATCTCAGGCAATAAATATATATATTCGGTTTAATCTGACCCTTTGTAACACCGGCCATTAGGGTAAGCGACAAAGGGGAGTTGACCCGGAACCCACTGCTCATAAATCGGGCCTTCTCGGACTTCTACAAGTCTCTCTACTCCTCGCAGGGGGAGAAGAGACAGGAGATGTGTGAGTTCTTGGACAACCTAGATATACCTACGATAACAAAAGGCACAAGGGGGGTCCTTGACGAGGCGATAACTAAGCAAGAAATACTAGATGCCTTATCAAAACTGACGCCAGGGAAAGCTCCAGGGCCGGACGGCTTCTCCATAGACTTCTACAAGGCATTTATTAGCAAATTGATAGACCCTCTCCTAGAAATGTTCAACTACTCTATTGAGAATGACCAACTACCTGATACCCTTGAGCAAGCTCTTATTATAGTCCTGCCAAAACCAGGGAAGGACCCTACCTTATGGGGGTCGTACAGACCAATTTCGATCCTTTCCAACGAATATAAAATGTTTACTAAAATCATAGCCACTCGACTTGAGAGAGTAACCTCCTCACTTATTAATACGGACCAGACCGGTTTCATACAAAATCGCTCATTAATAGACAACGTGAGAAGATTTCTTAACTTGACGCATTGTGCCAAATCCATAGAAGACCCAGTCATAGCGATCTCGTTGGACGCGGAGAAGGCATTTGACCGAGTAGAGTGGCACTTTCTCTTCGCTGTTCTACAAAAAATGAACTTTGGACCAAATATGCTAAGAATGATCCATATGCTGTACCTTAACCCTACAGCCAGGAGACAGACCAACTCAGAGATTTCACCTTCTTTCCCTCTAAGGCGCGGTACTAGGCAGGGTTGCCCTCTTTCCCCGACACTTTTTGCGCTGGTAATCGAACCCCTGGCTATAGCAATAAGGTCACATAAAGCTATTAGTGGGATCAAGGTGGGTCCTGAGAGCCATGTCATCTCTTTATACGCGGACGACATAGTCCTGTTTCTAACCAATCTTGACTCATCCATGCCTGCCCTTATGGAAACACTGTCAAAGTATAATGTAATCTCAGGCTACAAGATTAATGCACAAAAAAGCGTGGCCATGCCACTTAACTCACTAGCCGAAAAAATGCCAAGGTCCAATTTCCCCTCCCAGTGGAACTCACAATTTGTAACATATTTGGGTCTAAAAATCCCGAACCAAATAGATACAATTTTCTTACTAAATCATGACCCACTACTTAAAAAGGTGGAGAAGGACCTAGATAGATGGATGCAGCTGCCTCTCTCGCTAATCGGACGTGTGAACTGCATTAAGATGAACATCCTACCTAAATTTCTCTATCTTTTTCAAACCCTCCCTATATCTATACATAAGAACTTCTTCAAGAAATTACAAAGGATAATATCTGCATTCATATGGAGAAGGAAGGTCCCTAGAATTAAAATTAAAACCCCATATAATTCCCCCCAGTGTGGTGGACTGAAACTCCCGGACTTCCAACGCTATTACTGGGCTGCACAGACAAGGGCTCTGTGGATTTGGCAGAATGAGTAGATTAATTCCCCTGCCTGGAGACAAATAGAACAATGCCATACGATGGACGTACCGCTGGCCGGAATTCCTTTTATCAGGAAGTACCACACCCTGAAGAATTGTTCAGATAACCCATTTATTAAACACACAGCAAGAACATGGTTTGAGATTCAGACACATCTTGGTAGCTTTATTGCATTTCACAGGAAGACTCCCTTCCACAACAATCCAGCTTTGCCAGAATCACTTAGAGATGGCATCACCAAGAAGTGGTACACTCAGGGAATTAAAACTTTTGGGGACCTATATGATAATAACATACTTATGTCCTTTGAACAGTTACGTGCCGCCTTCCACCTTCCAACTACTAATTTCTTTAAATACCTACAGGTCAGACACTTCATAGGTACAGGTCAGGGAGGAAACTCCACTCTTCCAAAACCCCTCCTCATAGATGATATTCTAAAAGGAGTTATTCACACTAGAGGCATCCTATCATTAACATATGATAGAATCCTGACCAGTACAGAAATTATACCCCTAAATGCCAAGAACAAATGGGAGCGGGACCTGGACTGTACCTTTGATGAAGATGAATGGGAATCACTATGTGAGTCTGCACTATCTTTTTCATATAACACTCGACATAAACTTATGCAATTTAACATTCTCCATAGAACCTATTTTACGCCGGAAAGACTTCACAGGATGAATGAGGCTATCTCTGACCTTTGCCCTAGGTGCTCAACGGAAACAGGTAGCCTGCTCCACATGTTCTGGGAATGTAACAAACTGAGACCTTACTGGGGCTCAATTTGGGAGATTCTCGAAGAGGTCACAGGTCTTGAGATCCCATGTACACCTAAATTAGCATTATTAGGAGACATGTCTGACATTTCTCCAGATAAGAGAGGCAAGGTGCGGATCATTAAATTGGCCATGATTGCAGGGAACAAGTGTATTGCCATGCTGTGGAAAAGTGCTGAATCCCCCCCATGTCTATGTGGCTTAGTGAAATCTCTTCGTACATGGCATCAGAGAAAATAATGTTCAATCTTAAGAAAAAACCACGTCTCTTTGATAAATGCTGGGCTGGGTTTAGGCAATACTTAGAACAGATTACATAGTAGGCTATTATTGAAGCTCCCTTTTGTCTCTCTGAAGGGTATATATTGCAATGAATGATACTGTAAATGTTATTAGTTGCTCTTTGAAGAGAAAAGATGTAATGGTAGAAATGTATTTGTTTGGTGTAGAAGTATGGGCACCTGTTAGACGGGTGTAACTGGGTTTACAAAACTCTCAAAATGTGTAAAAAAAGAAAAAACTGAATTTGTCGAGGTCCTAGTCTGGGGGAGGGGAGGGGGGGTCTGGCCGAGTTTTTTATTTTTTTTTATATATTTTTTTTCTTTCAGGGGGGGGGGGGGGGTTAATTTGCATCTATTTTTTCTGTAACTCGGGGAGGGGGGGGGGGCAGTTGGCAGCATTTCCTTTTGTATGGTTGTTGAACTGTTGAACTGATGCGGTAAAACTGAAAAAAAAAAGAAAATACCAATAAACATATTGTTTAAAAAAAGAATGAAAAGGGAACAAGGGAACTATAAAATAAATTGAAATGTAAATAAACAAGGTAAAAGATAGAATTGACCGATGAACCCATGTCACCCCCTTTCTTTTATTTTTGTTTTCTTTTTTAGTGATGCACGATATATTGGCCGCTGATATAATATCGGCCGATATGGCCTTTTTTTTTTACACATCGGTATCGGCCCGATATCAAGATAGGGCCGATATGGGCCGATATAATTTTTTCTTTTTTTTTAATAAAAATTTAATATTATTTTTTCTTTTTACATGTTTTGGCCTTAAATTGTTTCAAAATATCAGTAATTTCTGAAAATAAGTTACAAAAGTAAAAAAAAGTATGCGTTTTGGAAAATAGCTCTTTATTTGATTATCATAAAAAAGTGTTTTCTATACAGAGATATCGACATCGGTAAATATCGGTATCGGCCAGAACAGCAATATTAATATCGGTTATCGGTATCGGCCACCATTTTCACATCGGTGCATCACTATTCTTTTTGATGTTATAATTTTTTCTTTATTGTTTCTGTCTGTTTAATTGTATTGTCTGAGATGTTTGTAAATCAAAAATGCAAATAAAAATGTAAGTTAAAAAAAAAAACAATAGTGATAGACCTAATCACCAACAATGCCGAAATGGCCTATAAAGAAGAGATTGACACCATTGTCACAATGGTGCTGGGTGAACAACCTCTCCCTCAACGTTGACAAGACCAAGGAGCTGGTTGTGGATTACAGGAGAGGGGGAGAAAGGCTGAACCCCATCAACATCAACGGGTCTGCTGTGGAGAGTCAGCAGTTTCAAGTTCCTCTGTGTTCACTTCACAGCTGGGACTTCTACTAATGCGCCATAGAAAACACTCACTAAGCTGCATCACATTCTGGTACGGCAACTGCTCTGCCTCGGATTGGAAAGGACTGCAGAGAGGGTAGTGAAAACAACCCAACGCATCACTGGTACACACTTGAACAGGAAAGAGGGCTGCAGCGTCTTTGTAGTGTGAATCCAGTGTTTTTAAAGGTGCTCTTTGGATATAGGGGAGCCAGTTGAAAAAAAAACAAAGAAGTCCCAGGCACTCTTCATGTATAAAAAGGCTTTAATAATTCACTTAGTTCATTTTAGAACAATAAAAAAAAAAAAAAACATGTTTTGGCCTCTCTATCGGCCTTCTTCAGGGCATACAAACAAACAAATGGGTGAACTGAGCTATATTCAAAAATGGAGGCTGTGCTAATTGCTCTATCAAGCTCAGGTGTGAGCATCTAGTCAGCCTGAGGTCCAGCCGTCACAATCGCATATGCCTCTAGACTCCAGAGGTCCTCCAACATCTAGAGTCATTGAGTAAATGAACAGTAGGTGGCGATAATGCTCCGAGTGGTTGCGATTCGCCTTAAACACAGAAGAAAAAGAAGAAGAACATCTAGGATCCAAGACTGACATGTAACCCATAGTTAGTAGTTACATAACTCTTCATATACATATATAAATGTTTAAGCTAGAACAGCAAAACACCAACGAAAGATACTCCCATATTTACAAAAAGGAAATATCTATGGTATCATTTATCCCTGGATAAGACATGGCTTTGAGTCTGTATATCCAGCGACTCTCTAATTGATTCAGTGCTCTCTATCCCCTCTTCGAGGATGGAGGGGGGCATGGTCGATTCCTAGAGCTGTAAAAGAAATGGAACTGTCAGCATGTTTATCCATATAATGTTTGACCATAGCATAGTCACAGTTTTGAACCTTAGCTGCATATTTATGCTCACTAAGGCGGTCCTGTAAGCGCCGTTTGGTGCGGCCAACATAGAAAGCATCACATCGAGAACAACACAGTATATAAATAACATGGGTAGTTTTACAGTTTATAAAATGTCTCGTTGTGTATACCTGCTGTGTTCTAGGATGGGTAAAGCCCTTACATTTCACCACAATGTCACACTGTTTACAGTGGCCACACTGAAACGTTCCATTAGGAACTTTAGGTAGCATGTGGTTCTTTCCTGATTGATTGATAGAAAATTGTATTAACAGATTGCAGAATGGGTACAATACAGTACAGCTCAAAACACACAATTGTTAAGGGGATGCAGAACAGAGAAAGACTTTCGTCTTGTTTACATCAGGGTCCCCCATTTTCAATTCATCATAATCATAATCCTCAGCTGGTAAGTGGCTGTGTACTAGTCTGTCTCCTAGACTGAGTAGGAGCTCTCCTGAAGGAGCAGGGGGCTCTGGAAATATTTCTTTCAGAGTTTCATCACATTTGATGATGTCCCAGTTCCGTTTGATAATGTTCCGTATAACGGGAGCATCTCTACTGTATCTAGTGCAGAAGTACACCTGGTCATCTTAGGGCTAGTGTTGGGCTTCCTGGTTAAAAGTGATTGGCGTTCTAGAGTGCTGGCCTTAGAGAGAGCTGAATCTAGGATCTTAGGGGAGTAGTTGCGCTCCCTAAAGCGGGTATACATCTCTCTGCTCTGAGTTTCAAAATCCCTGTCGTCACATATTCTACGGAGCCTTTAGAATTGTCTGGATGGAAACTATTAGTATGGAGTATGGTGTTTTTGTGTGTATCTTTGCGATAGATAGTTGTGTGTAAATAGCCCCTAGTATATATTTTTTTATAAACAAAGTTTTTTATTCATATTTACATTCATATCTTGCATACAGATGTCATGTCCTTTGTTTTTTCCTTACTGAATATCCCTCCCTCCCGCCCCACCCAGAAAAATAAAAAAGACAGTACAAAAGTAAATAAATACATACAAAATAAAATAAGACAAATACAAAATGTGAAATTAGGATCCACTTTAACAGCATATGGTACTCTTAAAGGATAAGTCTATTTGCTATGGATATAATGAAACATAAGTGCAACTCCAGGTCCGATACACAAGCCAGGTCGTATGACCCTAAATACGTGAGGTGGGAGATTAAATAAATACACGCCCACTGTCCCCAACAACCCCAATCAACAGGTAAGCCTACTCAGTGAAAATTGTCCCTCCCCTACATGGCACTCGACATAACTTCAGTCAGGAGGTAACGGATCTATTCTATCTACATATGAGATTAGCGGTTGCCAATGTGTGTAGAATTTATCAGCTGATCCTCGAATTGTAAATTAATTTTTTTCCAGTTTTAGGAATGACATCACATCATTCAGCCATAATCTGGATGATGGGGGAGGTTCTGCTTTCCAATGCAAGAGTATCCTCCTGCGGGCAATCAGTGAGGCAAAGGACACTACATTGTATTGTTTTTTGGTCAAGATCACATCCTCCTCGGGGATCCCAAAGATAGCAATTTGGGGGCAGGGCACTATAGTAATCTCCAGTACCTCCGAGATGGTATCAAAAAAGAACTTCCAGAATGTTATCAGTTTCGAGCAGGACCAGAACATGTGGGTTAGATCCCCTGGTGACTGTGCACATCTGTTACAGTTGTCTGTCACATTGGGATATATTTTAGCCAATCTGGCTTTACTATAATGGACTCTGTGAAGGACCTTAAACTGAATAAGGCCAAGTCTGGCACAGGAGGAAGAGACCCCTAGTGTCTTTACTGATTGTAAGGTCTAGGAAGTTGATTTTATTTCTATCGTATTCCAAAGACAGTTCCACATTACTATTTGTGCTGTTCAGATACCTATGAAATGACACCAACTCCTCCTATAAAATCACATCATCTATGTAGCGAGCCCACCAGATTAATCTGTCTCTGTATGGATTACCTGGATTAAAAACAAAGTCTTCTTCCCACTTGCCCATATATAGACCTGCATAGGAAGGACTAAAGCAAGCTCCCATGGCACATCCTTTCACTTGTTTGAACAGATTATCCTGAAATAAAAACACATTGTTGTATGTCCATTCTGTGAGGTCTACAAGTAAATCTGTGGGTGGTTCTTGTGGCTGTGGGCGTTTGTCCAAATAGTGTCTTAAGGCAGCCAAACCTTGTCTGTGGTCGATTGATGTATACAGCGCTGTGACATCCATCACCGCTAATAATGCATTCGGGCCAATGTTGTTATGTTCCTTGATTTTAGTAAGGACGTCCGTAGTGTCTTGTATATATGCTGGGAGGGATGGAAGCAGCGGCTTAATGTAGAAGTCCACATACTTCGAAATAGGCTCTGTGAGGGAGTCATTTCCAGAGATGACAGGTCTTCCTGGTGGATTTGTAAGGCTCTTATGGACTTTGGGCAACATGTAGAAAGATAGTATACAGGGATTGGGGTTAAAAAGGAACTTAAAACTCCTGTTCTGAGATCATATCATCTGCTTTGGCTTTAGAAAGCAGCTCTTTTAGTTCACCTGTTAGTGTCAATAGGGGATTCCTGGCTAAGGGGAGATAATGGGTAGGGTCCCGTAGCTGTCGATAAGCTTCCTTGGTGTATTGTTCAACACCCCAAACCACAACTCCTCCACCTTTGTCCGCTCTTTTGATCAATATGTTTTTGTTGTCAGATAATTCTTTCGGTGCTTCACGTTCTACCTTTGTCAGGTTATGTTTACTAGAGGTTGTGCTTTTAGCAAGGAGATTCTCTATCTCATAACTGACTTTCTTCTCAAAAGTGTTCAGTGTGGGATTCTGCACTGTGGGACAGAAGTGAGACTTAGGTTTGAAGGGGGCGGTGGCTATCTACACCAGACTGAGTAGTTGCCGGTGTGGGAGATGCCTTGTACCATGCCTTTAAGTGGAGGTTTCTATAAAAACGAAACAGGTCTACTTTTAATTCCCTTGATTGGTTGGGGCAAAGGTAAATCCTTTAGATAAGACTTTTGTGTGTGTATCGGAGAGCGCTGTACCTGATTAAGGTTAATCACAGCTGCTGACTTCGACTCCGGATGTAATAGTCTCGAGGTGGATTTCTTTCATCCCCACCTCGTCCTCTTCTTCCTCGGTATCCTCTGTTGGTTAGCCGATTGTCCCTGGGCCCCTTTGAATGGGAAAGACTTTGGTCTAAAACATTTTCGGTAGGTTGGTGTTGAGCATCAGAGTCATCGTCACTTGTGAGGTTCCATCCTAGATGCAAATCTTTCCTGTGACAAAATGGCATCCAATGTAATAAAAAAAAAGTCAACCAACGAACTAGATTCTTGTACCGGATTCTTGTACCCTGAATACTCTGGCAGGAGCACTCATTCAAGGGTACTACGACTATGCTTGCACCTCATGGTACCATAGCACCTCAAAGGCGCTAAAAACAAGACTACAAACATCACAAAACTGGTCAGACTACTACTTGACCTTACTCCTAAAACCCACCTCACCCCTGCCAGCTCTGACTACCTAGGATGGCTTAGACGACAGAGTACAGCAACTTACAATGGGCCTGGTCTACAAGATACACTACACCACTCAGGTACCCATATACATGTCGAAATACTTCCCAAAGGTCAGTGAATACCACGCACACAACACCAGAGGGAGTTCCACAAATCATGTGCAACCCAGATTCGGCACAAACAAGGGACTAAACACGTTTCGCAATTATGCCACAACAATGTGGAATGCCCTACACACAGCCGTAAATTTTTTTGAATCCCTACCCACATTCAAAACCGCTCTTAACACATTGAGTGCCACGGACGCGTTTTGTCGTTAGTTCATGCCGACCTTTGAGTGCCCCCGACGCTATATAGCGTTTGTTTGTCTTTTTTTTTATTGGTGATTTGAATTCATATTTCATCAATCGAGCCTCGGGTTAGTGCTGCAGAGTCTCTCTGAGCTCAATTGGGAAAATACCGCCCCCTATCGTCTCTCCCTGTGGTACTGCACCCCATTACTTTACACTGATGCAGGGGGGGTGGCCAGTTTCCTCATTTTACTTTTCCGTCAAGGCCAACTGAAGGATCGATTGTGCTCGCCGGCCCGGAAAACACTGTAATCAATAAGCGTAATCGATATTTGGAATGGCGATCAGGAATTCGAATAATCTTTTTGGATAACATCTCATCTCAGGTAAGGAATTTATTTTACCAGTCTTAGGATAATCAGAGCTGTTTTGACCTATATCAGTGTTTGCCCTATGCGTGTGTGTGTGTGGCTGTGATCGCTGATGAGGAAATGAGAATCGATTTTTCAGCCCGCCTCTATAGCGTGCATAAGTACACATATACTATTGATAATCTAGCGTTTATTTGAAAACGATTCATAAATAGGCAGAAAAATTTCGTTTTTGTGTATGCTAGAATATTCCAGTAAATGCCTTTTATCACGGAATCTATATATTTTCCTGAAAAACGAGGGCTTTTCAAAATGCTATAAAACGAAAATGAACCGATTAAAAAACAATCAGTTTCGACAATGTTGACTGCAAACAAGTCATTGATAAGTGTGGTATCTTTGACTGGTATTTCATAACAAATCCATGTATGTATAAATTAGTTTGGAACAAAACGGTATCAGGCTTCAGTGTTGTGTGACATTCTGGGGAGTCTTCAGGCAAACCTCCACACAAACAGATTACTCAACTGTATTTAGAAGAACAGTTGGAGACACAGGGGGCAGGTCATAAAAGCCCCCTCATGCTAAAACTGTTTGTGACACATTCAAGGAGTTTTGAAGACAGTTGGGTAACTGGAGGAGCAAAACCCCCCACTCAAGCAACTGCTAATCTATAGAACAAGAAACACCTTCTAGGGTGTGACGGTTGAACCACAGAACAAGAGGCTAAATGAAGCTGATATGCCTCTGTGAAACAAGACCAATGTGTAAAACTGTTTGAATCTATACCATAATAGATTAGAGACAAAACACACAGTTCAAATAATGCCTTAAGTACAAAATATGACTAAGATGAGTAGAGCTTCCCACGCTCAAGAGTGGAGATCAGTAGGAAACTAAACCATATCAATTTAAAGGGTAACTGACTCATTAGATATGAATATCATTTAGAATGTCAATCTGGTTATGAAGGTAATAGAATGTCATTTCACTCTTGTTGTAAACCATATAAGCTTTAAATCATAGTTGTAATACAAAGTGTCAGTCTGGTAAATAAGGGTTGGTGCTGGCTCTTGTGGACTATTTGGTATTAACATAGAAGCAATGACTGTACTGGGTTAATGCTAGATAGTCCATAGATTCATTACACAAACCATGTATATGGGGAAATCAAATAATATAAAGGGAATGTTAAAATGTCTGATTCATCCCAGAGGGGAGAAAAGGGGCCTCTCCCTCCTTAGCAGCAAAGGATGGGGCCACCAGCAGACCTCCTCGCTGTTGATACTGGAAGAAGACACCCCGAGGAGAGACAGGGTGGCGGGACGCCCCCCCAGAAGATCATCTGATTGGGACCTAAGGAACAGAGGAGACTCCATATATAGAATCAACAAATCTAATTGGACCAAACGTATTATTAGAATGTGCTAGGATTGGTAGATATCAGAGTATAAATAAGAATGTATTGATGAGAGAGACAGGCCAGACAGATATTCCCACCCCCAGGGATTTCTGGCCTCCACCGGTTCCACAGACTGTACTGCTATTGCCGCGACGTGAGTAAACTGTATGGAATAACCACTGTTTGTTGTGATATAAAGTAAGATACCTATCTTAGACCAGGTTTAACCATGTGGTGGCAAAAGTAGTAGTCTATTCCATTGATAAACATGACTACTTTTATGTGCAAACTTGTTTTGATGTGAGAGCCACCGTGAATGGGCTATAATTATGTAAACCTCATCAACCCTTTTGTACATCATGTCTTATGTAAAATGATGAATAAACCCTGTATGTAACTGCTGCATTCTCACCTTTGGGCCTCTCGGCAATAAATACATGAGTTTTGAATTAGAACTCTGTGGTCTTGACTGCACGTTTATTCCTTGCTGGAATAAGATGAGGAGACCATTCTATCACTTATGATCTTTCCCTCCTTCCAGATAACAACCTCATTGTGCTGTAAATAACCTTAGGTATGTGCTTAGAATATACCACATAAGCGACAGGCAGATTAGACACATAGCCATAATTTAAGAGAGAGATTATGCGTTCACAACGCTATCATTGAAGTGGGTGCTGGCATTTAACTATGTTTCCCATGTTAATGGCTGGCACTCAAACTGTTAAAGAGCACCTACGGAAGGCTACAATTCGAAACTGGCCACCGTAAATGTCCAACACCCCCCCACCCCCTCCTAATGTACAGTCTCCTCCCCATCATATGTATATATTTTCTGTTAGGATCTCTGGGTAACAGTACTGTATATTTGCATATCGTATATGTCACAAATGTAACAGTACTATATACCTGTATGTCGTGTATGTCCCTATATCATAAATGTCATGATGTCAGGTATGTTGTGTATGTCATAAATGTCACTATGAATTGAAAATGGGAGACAAACGTCTTTCTCTGGTCTGCATCCCCTTAACAATTGTGTGTATTGAGCCGTACTGTAAATTTGTACCCATTCTGCAATCTGTTAAATAAAGTTTTCATTCATTCAACGACACTGTGCGGTATCCTCTGCACTGGGGTTCCTGGTCACGTTGGGGTGACGTCTATGCCAGGCGTACACCTTCTTCTCTTTGTAGTCCTTCTCGTCCCTTTGGAATTTGCGGATCTTCTCCTGTTTGAGTAAACTTGCTAAGATAGTCTTTCAATTTAGTTTCCAAATGTGTCAATTCTGGGTCCCCAATGACTCCCCATCAGTGCTGCCGGCCTTGTTTACCTTTTTACCCCCTTGAATGCCATCATCCACTTCAATGTTAGCGTTAAAAACGCATAATCTATGTTTTAAATTATGGCTATGTGTCTAATCTGCCCGTCGCTTATCAATGACTTGTTTGCAGTCAACATTGTCGAAACGGATTGTTTTTTTTAATCGGTTCATATCCTTTTTATAGCATTTCGAAAAGCTATCGTTCTCTCGAAAATTTTCGGGAAAATAGAAAGATTCCCCCATAAACGGCATTTATTGGAATATTCTCGAATACACTAGACACGTTGTCATTTGTCGGCCTATTTATGAATCTTTTTCAAATAAAGGCTAGATTATCGATAGTAAGTGTACTTATGCACGCTATAGAGGCGGGCTGAAAAATCTATTCTCTCATTTCCTCAAGATCACACACACACACACATACACACACACGGCACATGCTGATATCTCAGTGAATACAGCTCTGATTACCCCAAGACTGGTAACATAGACTCTAGGGCTGACCTTCGAAGCTTTTTTTGGCAATCGAAGCTTCGATTTTTTTTTTTTTGATATTTTTTTTTTGATATTTTTTTTTATCTTATGTTGTGGGACTTGTACAGCACTTTCGTAAACTTTGTTGTTTTTAAATGTGCTCTATAAATAAAGTGGGTTGGATTAATTAATTAAGTAGCCCCTTTCGTGACTGTGACGCATCCAACAAGGTTTCACTCGGCTGTGTGATTTAATTCAAGGTGGATCGCTGTTGTCGTTTGAACAACTTCAGATTTCATGGGAACTACCAATCCCCCAAATCAAGAATGTTTAAGATGAATGAAGTAAGATTTTGATTATTTGAAATATGGCCTGTGTAGACTAAACTATGCACAGAATTATGTCAGTCTACAAGGTCCGGATTCTACATGGTCCGGCAATGTAGACCTTGTAGACTCCACTACAGACCAATTATCAGTGAATGTTCATGCATTTTTAAGAAGGGCAACTTCCACAAAAAAACAAAGAACTCACCAAAACATCTCAGTAGCACCTTATCTAAATGTTATATTTCATATATGGAGATTCATATTTATTTATGTATTGCATGCATTTCTACATTTTATTTCCTATTTTGTTTATTCATCCCAGTATCTTTCTTTCTTATGTGTGGAATTCTACAAGGCGCGCCCACACACACACACACACACACATTTAGTCATTTAGCTGACGCTTTTATCCAAAGCGACTTACAAGTTCTGTACGACAAGACAGCAAGAAGGGTACAACTCTATCAGCTGAGTAACAATGTTCATCAAGTGTTGCGTGTTACAGTGTAGGTTAGTTTATTAGGACAAGTGCATGACAGTAAGGTTAGTCACGGTTAGATTTTTTTTTTTTTTATCATTTCAGATAATGGTTGAAGAAGTGAGTCTTTAGTCGACGGCGAAAGATTGGACGGGATTCGGCTGTCCTAACTGGGATGGGTAGTTCACACACACACACACACACACACACACACACACACACACACACACACACACACAAATCGAAGTAAAAAAAAATTTTTTTTGATTTTTTTTGAAAAAAATAATTAATATTTTTTTTTTTTTTACTTCGATTTTTTTTTTTATGTTCGAAGCTTGTGCCATCGAACGAAGCTTCGAAGCTTCGAAGTATTTAAGACAGCCCTAATAGACTCCTTACCTTAGATCAGATGTTCTCCAAAAAGATTATTCCAATTCCTGATCACCATTCCAAATATCGATCGCGTTTATTGATTGATTATTGGCTGCTGTAAATATATATTCCATGCTGCATTCCAACTCGCGATCACTTCCATGTTCATCAGACGGCTTGCCAGCACAGATCCAGCAGTATAATCGAATGACCTGCAGTTATACAGGGATAGACGATAGGGGGCGGTATTTTCCCATCTGAGCTCCTAGAGGGTCTGCTGTACCAATGGGAGACTCGGTTGATGAAATATGAATTCAGATTGCTAATAAAGAAATCAAACGACAATACACGTCGTCGGCACTCAACGGGGGGTCTGATAAGACGACAATACACGTCGTCGGCATTCAAAGTGTTAAGGGCCGTCAGCTTCTCATTGATTGTATCAATTTCTTGTTGAATGATTAGCCTATCCTTTTTAGATTCCTCAATTAAGAGGAGCATTAGATCTGAGGAGCATTTGGACAAAATGGCTTCCCATTTATTTCTAAAATCTCCATTGTCCTTTGAGCCATAGGCTGGGAACTTCTTAATTCTAAGACCTCTAGGGATATAGCCCTTTCTCCAGTAGTCTGAAAGTGTTATAGCATTTAGATCCAGTTTGACGTCCTTCTCCTTGAGGCGCTTGAGTTCTGTATATAAGTCATTCCTATCTGCATCACTGGTACACCACTGCCTGCAATTCGGCACAACCAGTGGCCAAGGAAGGCACACAGTAAGGACAGCTCTCAGCCCGTTCACAGAGCGTTTGCCCTTCTCCCTGCACTATAGGAAGCTCAGTTCCAGGACCGCCAGGCTCAGGGACATCTTCTTCCCTTCAGCTGTGATCTCACTGCAGCACGGTGACAGCCCACGCACACCCCAGACACCACCACCTGGATACCTCCCCCATATCAATCACTCTACCTACTCTAAATTACATTATTTACACACAAAAAATAATAATACAAAAAAGAAACATAATTCAGTACATCATTTTGCAAAAACAAAAGGTTACAAAAGTTTCATAGTTTTATGTACAAAACGTATACACACTTTATTTATATATATATATATTATATATCTCTTTTTTTCTTTTTCTCCTATTGTGCATACTGCTTAGTATACATACATACATGATATTCCTATTGTGGATATAGCTAACTGTTTTGGAACCTGTTCCTTCTTCTTTTCATGTCTATTGTCAGCTTAAACTGAACAGTGGTTTCTCTCCTGTATGAGTTCTCATGTGTGTCTTCAGACTTGATTTCTGACTGAATCCTTTCCCACAAACTGAACAACTAAATGGTTTCTCTCCTGTATGAGTTCTCATGTGATTCTTCAGATTTCCATTATGACTGAACCGTTTTCCACAAACAGAACAACTAAATGATTTATCTCCTGTATGAGTTCTCATGTGAATCTTCAGATTTGATTTCTGACCGAACCCTTTCCCACAAACTGAACACCTAAATAGTTTCTCTCCTGTATGAGTTATCATGTGTGTCTTCAGATATCCCTTCCGACTGAACCCTTTTTCACAAACTGAACAACTAAATTGTTTCTCTCCTGTATGAGTTCTCATGTGATTCTTCAGATTTCCCTTATGACTGAACCCTTTCCCACAAACTGAACAACTAGTAAATAGTTTTTCTCCTGTATGAGTTCTCATGTGCGTCTTCAGACTTGATTTCCGACTGAACAGTGTTTCACAAACTGAACAACTAAATTGTTTCTCTCCATCATGAGTTCTCATGTGATCCTTCAGAATTGATTTCCAACCGAATCCTTTCCCACAAACTGAACAACTAAATGGTTTCTCTCCTGTATGAGTTCTCATGTGATTCTTTAGATTTCCCTTATGACTGAACCCTTTTCCACAAACTGAACAACTAAATTGTTTCTCTCCTGTATGAGTTCTCATGTGATCCTTCAGATTTCCCTTATGACTGAACCCTTTCCCACAAACTGAACAACTAAATGGTTTCTCTCCTGTATGAGTTCTTATGTGTGTCTTCAGATATCCATTATGACTGAACCCTTTCCCACAAACTAAACAACTAAATGATTTCTCTCCTGTATGAGTTCTCATGTGTCTCTTCAGAATTCTCTCATGACTGAACCCTTTTCCACAAACTGAACAACCAAATGGTTTCTCTCCAGTAGGAGTTCTCGTGTGATTCTTCAGATCTCCCTTCTTGCTTAACCCAGGCCTGCTGTTAGACAAACTTTGTATTTTCTCTGTCTTCTTTGGTTTCATAAAGCCTGGTCCTCCACTCTCCTTCCAGTAATCACTATCATCAGTCTCAGTTCCAGAACCGTCATCACTCTCAGTTCCAGAACTGTCACCATCACTGTTTACAGTTCCATAAGAATGTGAAGAGTAGCGCTGACCATCTATAGTTGGTTCTAATTCACCAGCTGGATCTATGTTACTGGCTGGTTCTGATACTCCACAGTCCTCTCCATCAGGTTCTGTTTTCATCTGTTCAGTTGAGGTGCTGGGTAAAGAGTAAGCTTCTCTGTTTTTCTCCCTCTGGGTTTGAAGAGGCTGGAATGGTAGAACGTTTTCTTGACCATCTTCACATTTCACTGGGTGTACTGTGATCTTGGAGTGATTAACTTCTTCCAGTACTTGATGTAGTTCATCTTTAATCTGTAGCTCTGGGTCCTGGGTTTGTCTGAGCTGTGAGGACAGAATATTCTCACCATCATTTTCATATTTCACAGGATGTAAGGTCATATTGGAGCCATCAGCCTCTAGATCTTGAAATAGTTCCTCTTGTTCCTCTTTAATATGTTGGAGCTCTGGGTCCTGGGTTTGGTTAAACCGTGAGGACTGAGGTTTCTCTTCATCATGTTCACTCTTCACAGGGACTGGGGTAGATGTGACCTTCATGATATCAGCCTCCTCCAGACCTTGAAGCTGCTCTCCTTCCTGACTGGTCCAGAGTTCCTCCTGTTCCTCTTTAATCTGTAGGGGCTCTGGCTCCTCCAGGTCCAGACTGGGTCTCCTCTCCTGCTGCTCAGGGGGAACCTCCTCTTCACAGATAAACAGCTGTAATGTGGAGTCTAGAAAAAATGGAATAAAATAATTTACATTTTATGTAACCGTTGCTTTTGAAAGTAACAAAATGGACAGGTCACTATTTCAAACTACACTTTTACCAGGAAAGTACCATGTTGAACCAATAGTGATCAGGGTTGGGTACTGAACTCTGCACTTCAGTGTTTCCCATTAACACTTTGATCGCCGGGGTTAAATTCATAATTTACCATCCCTCGCCAGCCCTATTTAACATGGAGAAGTTCCCCTTCTTTGCAGGGCTATAACTTTTTAAATTTGATTGCTAAATTGACATTACTATGGCCAATTCAACGTCTTATATCTATTGTTCAGGGTGTAGCAACGTTATACTTTTTCATTCACATATTCATACTAAAATACGGTCTAAAGTATGTTTTTATCGTTTTCTGCAGCTTTCTCCAGAACTTGATTTATAGCCCTAAATGCATTATATTGATGATCAAATACAGTTTGGTAGGAATCTGTGCGAGATTAATTTCAAATGGACGTACTTCTAGAAGTTACTACGTATGATCTGATGATGACCGGATGGGGGGAGGGTCGTTTATAATTCCATGGGCAACGTTATATCATTCATCTAGTGTGGGTGATATGATCATTAGAGCAGTTAGTATAGAAGACATTACAAAATAACGCTGAAACTCACCGTAGCTTCCTCTCGCCGTTGGGAGATGAGCGTGGAACAGAATTTTTTTCTATTATGGGATGTCAAAATATCCGATCCATTTCCAGGTTGTATAATAGTATATACGTCCAAATCATGTTGTTTATCGAGTTATTGGTAACGGATCACTATCCGTCGTGATCAGCTCGAGTCCTGGGACTATTACCGAGAGATCGGACCAAATTGAAATGAGCACCAGCTTCCACTTCCTGTTTCTTCCCTGGGCGATCCGCCGATGGGCCACCAGATGGCGCTCTTGAACCGTTAGAGAGTTGATAGGGGCTCACCAGTACATCTCATGTCTCCGGGGGAAATATTGATATCAAAGACGCTGTCCAGCGTCTTCGGCAGAATGAGCATGGCGGGGAATGACGTGTTCCAGCGTCAACGGCGATTAAAGTGTTAATTACCTATTTATTTTTTTAACTATTTTTTTTAAATATAAAGTTTTCCAATAGGGATGCATCAGTAGTATTGGCAGTGGTAGAAGTCGTAATAGTAATCCAGTATCTTTTTATATTTTCTAAAAAGAATAAACCAGTTCAACACAGGTAACCACTTTTGCTTCATTTCTTTGATGGCTCAAATGTCTGCTCTAGTCCAGTGGTTCCCAAACCTCTCCTTGAGGCACCCCAGCCGTTCCATGTATTTGTTAAAGGGGACATGCATTGCTATTCCTAGCACTATTTGGGAAACTTTACTCAATTCCTGTGAGTCTATGGAACACCTCTGTAAGGTTTTATTAAAAAAAAAATTCATTGTTTTATATTTCTAATCAAGTACTCAAAAGCCACATTTTTCTCAGTTTGGATTTCAGGCTATGTTGGCCTGGCTCCGCCCATAAGCACTTTGAGTGACAGTCATCCACACAGCCTGTGAGTGGCAGGCCGGCAGGGGGGGGGGGGGGGGAGAGAGAGAGAGAGAGAGAGAGAGAGAGAGCGAGAGAGAGAGCACTGTGTAAACAAACCCGACACTTCATCAAACAGGGTTTGACAGAGAGCGAGCGAGAGAGGGAGAAACAGATACACCCTCGCGACAGAGCACACATACACAGACGCGTGTCGCTCTGTCGTCTCTCTGTCTGTCTCTCTCTCTCTCCCTCTCCCGTTTGAGGAAGTGATAGGAGAGAGAGAGAGACAGAGCGACACGCATGTGTGTATGCAGGGGAGGAAATTAGGCCACTTTACTCGCCAATTGCGAGTATTTTTTACGTTTGGCGAGTAATTCATGAAGAGCACTCGCCAGTCTGGCGAGTATTAGTAATTACAAAACAAAACAAAAAAATCATTCTGCAATCTGCTGATTTGCTCACTGGCACAAGCCGAACTCTGACTCCCCCCTTGATTCCTCCCATTTGCGCCACATAATAATCAGACCATAACCAATGAACATCATCGTTGTACAGATGCGCTCTAAGCTCCTCCAATGAACACTCATTTTCTAGAAGATGCCGCCCATCTAGGGGAAGTGGACAGACCACTGCGCGCAGACCTACAAACTCCTGCCACCGGCAGCCGGCTTGACAACGTAGACAAACTTACAAAAACACATCAGTGGATGGATGAAAATAATTGCATGTAGAGTCGTCGCTTTCGGATATCAGTGCGGTCTGACATGGGGGCGAACAACAGCACACGACGTTCTCCTTCGAGTCGGATGAGAATGACAAGTCAACCAGCATTAGCCGGCTAGCTACCTAGCATGTAACAAGCTATCATAACGCGCATTCAACATCGTACATAGCGCGATCAATATAACTCGCTATTGATTGTTTGTATGAGTAACGTTAATGCTAATAGAATAGACACAACGTGAGGTAATCACCATCCATTTTAAACCGGTTATTACCTAATGCTAACGTTAGCAAATAGACGCGACTGGTAACGTTACAGCTTGTTAGCCTAATGCTAACGTTAGCATAGACAGCCTAGCTAACGTTAACGCTTGTAGAATAGACACAATGAGAGGTAACGTTAGCGTTATCAGAATAGACACAACGAGAGTCTCGTTAATGTTGTTATTGATTGATTGATTGAAAACTGTGTTTTACTCTGGCTTGCGCCTACTAGCTCATGACACGGACATAGCTATGCTGGTGGAGCTCTCACAGAGCTATGGAGCTCTCAGCTGTACACCAGCAGCCCCGCCTCCCCACACGGAGACAAACTGAGTACTTTATTTTAGTACCTGCAGTGGAAAAGCAACATGGTACCAGGTACCTAAAGCGAGTAGAGTAGGTACCATGCAGTGGAAAAGCGCCAATAGTGGACGACTATACTGAGCGGCTTTGCTTAAATGCAGCCGAGTGACATTTTATTATTACCGGGGTTCCCCCCATATCACCACTCGCCCATATGCCCTTCACAACGGTGATGTTGTCATACTTGGCATTCAGAATACACCTGCTGAACCCCTAGCGTTGTCGATTCGGTTCCAATGTATTGTCATCTTACAGCACAAGTACAGTACAACCAGAATACATTTGGCATACAACCAGAGTGCAAATGTAACAAGTCAAGTTCAAGTTGTTTTATTTAGCTATTACATTACAGTGAAATGCTTGGTTCTTTCACTGCCCAACTCAGTCCAACCTAAACCAGCCCAACCCAGTATTGATTGATTGATTGATTGAAAACTTTATTAACAGATTGCAGAATGGGTACAATACAGTACAGCTCAATACACACAATTGTTAAGGGGATGCAGACCAGAGAAGGACTTTCGTCTTGTTTACATCAGGGTCCCCCATTTCAGTCCTGTTTGCTTAATGCCTTGTCCACTTCCTCCACACTCCAATATGCCCTTCAACCCTGCTCCTGTCAAACCTGCTCTTTCCATTCCCTCCATCATGTCCCCCCTTTCTGATGAATATTTCCTGCACTTAAGAGTCAGACACACATTCCTAGTAGTTGAGCTGTGATGAATGAATGAATGAAAACTTTATTTAACAGATTGCAGAATGGGTACAGTACAGTACGGCTCAATACATGCAATTGTTAAGGGGATGCAGACCAGAGAAAGACTTTCGTCTTGTTTACATCAGGGTCCCCCATTTTCAATTCATTTTCAATTCATCATTCAGTATAACCTAGACCAGCCCAACCCAGCATATTTCACTGCCCAGTTCAGCCCAACCCAGTCCAGAATAGTTCCCTCTTTCATGTTAATATGTGATTTAATGATGTAATATTTTGAAGAGTAGAGACAGTGTGATTAATTTACTATGATTGAAAATCAATTTAGACGAAGACGTACAAAGAAGTAATTATCACAATTAGCGATTTTTTTTGTCTGGTAAAAAATCTGTTTGGCTGGTAAAAAAAATCAGATACTCGCCAGTTGGCTGGTAAGCCAAAAAGTTAGTTTCCTCCCCTGTGTGTATGTGTGCTCTGTCGCGAGGGTGTATCTGTTTCTCCCTCTCTCTCGCAGTCAAACCCTGTTTGATGAAGTGTCGGGTTACACGAGAGAGAGAGAGAGAGAGAGAGAGAGAGAGAGAGAGAGAGAGAGAGAGAGAGACTGTGTAAACAAAGCTGGGTGTTTGAGATAAGCAGTTCCCCTTCAATCATTGGATCTAAAGATATCCCCATGAATTTATTCCTCCCTACTGACTGACCTTTCATCATAGTGGAGAATGTTGCTGTGGCTCTGTCCCTGACCGATAAAAAACTAGGTGTAGTCCTTGACGACTGGCTTAAGTTCTCTGCTCACATCGTCTCAACTAGCAGAACCTGCAGATTCATCCTGAACAATGTGAGAGGATCTACCCCTTCCTGACAAAAGAAGCCACCCAACTCCTCCTACAATCAAGAGTCATGTCTCATCTCGACTATTGCATGCACTGCTAGCTGTTTTAACTTCAACTCATACAGAATGAACTACGAAGCGGCCTGCCTGATTCCCAAGTCCCAACCTACCAAAGTCAGCCCACATCACACATCACAAACCTTCTCAGAGAGCTGCACTGGCTTCCTATTGCCACACCAATCCCCTTCAAGGTTCTTGAACTGGCATACTGTGCAGCGTCCCACCTACCTGAGGTCAATGGTCTCTAACTACACACCATCAAGACCCCTACACTCCTATTCGAGCTCCTGGGGGTCATCGAAGCAAAGCAGGCTATTCTCTGTCCTCGCTCCATGATAGTAGGCAGCTGAACCCCCCCCAATTCTTCGCCATTGACTATATTACTACCTACTATGTAGTGATGCACCGATGTGAAAATTGTGGCCGATACCGATAACCGATATTAATATTGCTGCTCTGGCCGATACCGATATTTACCGATGTCGATATCTCTGTATAGAAAACACTTTTTTATGATAATCAAATAAAGAGCTATTTTCCAAAACGCATTTTTTTTTACTTTTGTAATATTATTATAATTTTTTTAATATCAGCCCATATCGGCCCTATCTTGATATCGGACCGATACCGATGTGTAAAAAAATTGCCATATCGGCCGATATTATATCGGCGGCCGATATATCGTGCATCACTACTACTATGCTAATTATGTCTATACTGCTATGCAGTTAAGTTCAACACTGATGAACATACGGTTATCCTATAACCATAGTTATATGAGTAATAGCGAGCGCTCTGCGCCTACTGGAACATATCCCATATCAGCCTAGATACTGAATACATTTCTCCACATGTACCTGTACACACCCATCCGCCGGGCCACACCCCCATCTGCTCCTCTACATAAGCAGGGGTGTGGCCATACTAACTGCTCCTTCCCAAGTCTTTTACCACCGAAGGCGAAGACCACGGGGTCCTCAGTGAGTTCAGCGCAGAGCGCTCGCTATTACTCATATAACTATGGTTATAGGATAACCGTATGTTATATTACGTCATAGCTTACGCTCTGCGCCTACTGGAACACAGGAGCTGAGCAGAGCGGAAGCTCGACAAATGTACCCGCTGAGGCACCCCACAACCATCAGAACCGGGGAGGACCCGAGCCCCCGGACCCCCCTAGTGGAGGACGGGAGGGAATCGGATCCGACCGTGCAAAGAGGGGTTTAGCAACTCAAACGCACAGGGTGAACAGACCGTGGGACTTACCTTCCCACAGAAGAACCCACGACTACACAAGCGTGCAACCCACATGCCACTAGGGAACGAACGGGAAGAAACAAAACTCCCGTTACAACCCCTAATATCACGGGGTCAAGGTCAAAAACCCAACCCCGTGGCAAGGCCGTAGCAGCGGAGCGCGAAGGAGGACCCAGCCCCAGGAAGGGACTGGACCCCCCGGAAAAAAAGGGGGCCTGGTGAGGCCAACGACGCCGCAGCATCAAGACCCCACCAGGCGGTCACTAGTGACACCACCCCCCACATTGCCAGCGTATCGGACAGGGCCCATCCAAGAGCAGGCCCTTCCCCCCTACAGCACACCGCCCTGAAGCACTCATCAAGAGGCTACACCCCTATAGTGGGACCAGGCAGCGCACCGGGGAGACAACCCCCAGAGAGGTTGATCCCTCAATCCAGGTAACAGGTCAAAAAGGACTCGACCTGAGCCTGGAGCACTGAGGACTAGACAGGCGCCAAAGGGGTCTGCTGAAAACAGCACCCCGGCGGAAGGGGCGTACGGTATGCTGTGCACCATGTCGCAGCCTCCACAAAAAAACCACCTTCTAGAGGGGCCGAGGCAGAGAAGGCTGACACGATTGGCAGACGTCATGAAAGGTTCGGGGGCACACTCACAGGCAGACGGGGTCAAGCCCGGCCTAACCAGAGAGTCGACTCCGCTACCAACACATCTGGAAACCAACCACCACCCAACAGGAGGCGGTTGTTCCTATAACCCCCCAAGAAAAAACTCCAAAACACAACTGCGGGTATACACCGGCTATACAGCAGTACAAGTGTTTCAGTTCTCAAGAAGGGGTTAACCCAGGCCAACGAGAACGAGTCCGGACCTGGGCCCGGCGGACCAGGACATACACAGGGATGCCAGAGGGGTACAAGAACCACCTCGACAGCCCCCTCCCAGCCCTGCCAAGCAGAAGAGAGGGGCGATAAAAAGAATGGAGAAGGACCAGGCTCCTTTAGCACAGCGCAAGGTACAACACAATATGGACCAAGCAATAGTGAAGGATAACACGCAGTGACATAACCACGAACACCTCCATAACATCAAACCCTGCAACGCCCGGGCCAGCCCGGCATTTTCCCCCCAAAAAAGCACAAGTCCTTCAGGGTACCAGAACAGCAGATCTGCGCCCCGGCGGACAACGGGTTAACTGACCTGGTCCGGCGCGACCAGAACCAGTCCTGTGTCCCAATCACGCCACCATCCCCAGTCCTGAGAGGGGGGTAGGTACGCGTGTCGATCCAAAACATCACAGAGGGCGCCACCAAGATGGACAGAACATAAAGCACCGCGCCCGGTGGCCCACCCCAAAGCGTGAGACCCCTCTGCCAATGCTTTGATCTATTCCGTTATCATCCCCCAGAGATGAACGAGAATTCATCGAGACTAACCTAGTACACTGGCACTCGGAAGAGACAAACTCCATCCCAGTTGCCCCATAAAAACGCTGTTTCAATGATGAGCAACCAAGGCGCGCGAGCCCATGTGTGGTTCCACACAGAAGCACCCAGGGCCAGCACTATGTACACGTCGAGACCCAAAACATATCAATGGTAATTCTAATAAGAACCCAGATAACGTTCCCTCCAAGCCGCCTGGGAGAGCGGCAGGAAGCTGGCCAAGACACAGATATGGGTCCCATATGACGCGTCCGAGGGAAAACACCCCTGTCAACCCTGCCCTGTATAAAAGAGGAGACAGGGACCCCCCAGAGAGCTACACATACAAGCTACACATACGAACACTTCTGTAGGCTAACACTCCAACAAAGTTGTGGACTCTATGCCATGTTTCCAATTAACAGAATACACAACCCCCTCAGACAACGGTAAAATTTACCACTATAAGAAGAAACATATTTCTTCAGGATAAGGAAAGTCTTTCGACCAGGTGCTAGCCACAGGCCTTGCCAAGCACACATATATATAGCGACCAGAACGATTTACAAAAAACTGTCCTGCTCTCTTAAACAACCCCACAGCTAGGTGAGGGTTCACACATCGTATCCCCAACATATATAGTGAATAAACACACAGTTTGTAACAAAAAACAGTCGCTCACCAGGAGGGACCCTTTATTAGTCTTAACAAAAATCATATAGTTGGGGCGGGTAAGGGAACAGGGGTAAACAGGGGAAGTCACTAGCGGCGCCTGCCGCGTGCAGCACGGGGCTTGCCCCCACGGGGAGCTGGCCCGGAGGCCTGTACCCGTTCTGCAACTGTAAGTAACTTCCGGGGTAGGCCTGATTGGCCCCGACAGGCACGTGACGCGGCAAACTCAGGACGCGCAACGAGGCTGCTGAGAGCTGTCGCGCGGAAATAGGCTGTCTATTGCCATTCTCTAACACAAACTCTAACCTTAACCAGCTCCTTAACAGCGCCTAAACTTAACCGTTCTAACCTTAACCAACTCCGAAACAATGCCTAACCTTAACCTTAACCTTAACCATGCCTAACCTTAACCATAGAAAGAATATTGCCATTCTCTAAGACAAACTCTAACCTTAACCAGCTCCTTAACAGCGCCTAAACTTAACCGTTCTAACCTTAACCAACTCCGAAACAATGCCTAACCTTAACCTTAACCTTAACCATGCCTAACCTTAACCGGCGAATGAATACACGTTAAAAAAAAAAATCACGTTAAAAAAAATAAATTTCATGGGATTCGAACTCGTCAACAACGGACCGCAGGATCGCAGGACCGCTGCTCTGCCAGGTGAGCTGAAGCGCCGAATGAAAATCATGGCCGATTAGGACGGTTACATAATTCCGCAAGCTCTGCCGCTCCGCGGAGCGTGCCGCGCGGCAGAGAAAGTTGCGCGTCACGTGCCTGTCGGGGCCAATCAGGCCTACCCCGGAAGTAACTTACAGTTGCGGAACAGTTATAGGCGGCCCGGAGGGACGGTTCTGGGGCGCCTGGTCACGTCGATCCCTACCGTCACCTCCGGGCATAGGGCGGCTGGCTGGGGCGGACGAGGCACTCCCTCCACTCCTGGCCTTCTTGGACGAAGGCCCAGCAGCGGCGGCGGTGGTGGCAGAGGCAACGGTCGCGGTCCTCCGACGACGTTGTTTCCGTCGGCCATCACCGGTGGCATTGGGTGGGGGGAAATGGGGTTGGAGCACAGCGCGCTCCTCCTCCATCTCTCTGCAGGCAGCCGTGATCTGCTGCATAGCCGACCCGAAGAGCCCAGCATCGGAGAGGGGGGCCGTGAGCAGGGGAATCCTCTTCTGTTCAGGCACCCTCGCTTGCTCCAGCCAAAGGTGGCGCTGGGACAGAGTGGCCAGGGCGCGCCCCTTCCCGGCGGCTGTCGCCTGCAGCTGAGTAAGGTGCAGGATGGCTCCAGCCGCCTGGGCATGAAAGTATCGTTGACGGTCGTCCAACACCGACCCGCCCGCCATCATCCCCGACATGTAGCGCGCCAGCTGCGCAATGTTAGACGTCGATGAACGCCTGGTCACTCCAGTTATCCATCTGCCTAGCCGATTTCCCCTGGGGAACCGGCTTCCGTGATGGCTCCCACACCACTTCGGGACAGAGAATGGATGTCATCGGGCTATCAAGCCGAGGCACCCCATCCCTTAGTCCCTGGACCAAACCCGCCACCCGCGTGACTGGCACGTAGGCGGGGGTAAGGCCAGTGATGCGGGAGATTACCTGTCCCTGTCGTATGTAGGCCTCCATTGAAGGGAAGAATGGGCAGACAACGCCCATCTCCCTCACAGGACGATGTTGCCAGAGATGACCTATCATATCATCAGGGACAGGTGCAGGCAGAGGCTGCGGCAACGCCACGCCATTAGCGGCAGCGGCGGCCGCCATGAGCACGGGGAACAAGGCACGCAACTCCCCTTGCGCACCTTCCTCCACATCGCCTCACGTGCGGGAGGCTGCCATGTCTGGCACCACCATCCGACGTGGCTGATAGCCAGGCATCTTGTCTCCGGGTCGGAGGTTCTAACCCAACACCGGAGAACAAGGGACCCCAAGGAGACGCAACACCCCCTGCCACACCCTGAGGGGGAGAGTGATACGACTTCATTGGGGCATCAAACAAGAGCGCTCCCGCTCCCTCCATATAATCCTCAGTTTCCATCGGAAACGGAGACAGAGCAAGAGCACCCTCGTTCGGCTCCAGCACCTCCCCACAGCCAGGCCGTTCGCCCCTGCAGCTCGCCGCCCTACAACGGGAGCGAGCAAAGGCGAAGAGCCTGCGTCTCAAATCCTCAGCCACCAGAGGAGCCATCGGCCTTTCGGCCGACCGTCCACTGGCGGGGGAACCAGAGCTGGAACTAGGCGATCTCACGGGAGACGGCCTTGATTCAACAGCCCCTCGGAGAGGCAGACTCCCCACCGGACGCCGCTCGGGTGTGTCTGACTGCCACAACCGTGGTGTCAGAGCAGCCCCACGACGCACGGCGGATGCAGCAATAGAAAAGCGCTGGTGAAGGGTGACATCGTCCGAACCCTCCGAATTAGGTGCAGACATTATGACTTAGCTTTTTCTCGAAAATTCGTGACAGAGAGAAAAAACAAGAAACAATGTCCACGCAGCTCCTCTCCAACAACTATTTTACACTAAACTCAAGTGGTGTATACAGACACTCGCCGTGGTGAAAATAGGGAAGGAGCTGTTAGTATGGCGACACCCCTGCTTATGTAGAGGAGCGGATGGGGGTGTGGCCAGGCGGATGGGTGTGTACAGGTACATGTGGAGAAATGTAATCAGTATCTAGGCTGATATGGGATATGTTCCAGTAGGCGCAGAGCGTAAGCTATGACGTAATATAACAATACCACTACCATTAGCTGCCAGAGAGCATCCCTTCTGCTGACACAATTTGTACGTAGTTTTGGACAAAAGCTAAATGTAAATGTATTGGTCAGGGACTGTCTGGAGCTAGTGTAACGTAACGTTAGGGCATAAAAAAAAATGTTGGTTCCTGTTGGTTGTCAGTTAATGCCATGGGTAGGTAGGGAATTTCTTTATTTTATTAAAATGTTCACAACAACATGGATACTCTGCCAGCATGTTTAATATCCATAATACTAAAGGTTTGACTAAGATTTTTATGAAACTTTATTGTAAAAAATATATATATATATATATATATATTTATAAAAAGAAAATAGTTTTTACTCATAAAATAAATTGGGTCGCACCTAAATCGGCAGGGTTGGTCGGCAACCGGAACCAACCAATTTTTTTTTAGGCCTAGCTATCATAGCTAGCATTAATCAGGTAAGCAGTCTACATAACATTGTCACATTACTCACCGGCGATAATGTTACACAGCCTTTTGTGGCATGCAGTCTTATAAGAAATGGGCTCTAGGACCCAAATAGGTCAAATTTTTTAATTGTTTGAATTGTTTTGAATTGATTGATTGAACATTTTATTAACAGATTGCAGAATGGGTACAATACAGTATAGGTCAATACACACAATTGTTAAGGGGATGCAGACCAGAGAATGACTTTCGTCTCGTTTACATCAGGGTCCCCCATTTTCAATTCATCATAACATATATGACATGCATGACATACAGATAGACAGTACTGCTACATCTATACATTTATGACATACCAGATTTACAAATACAGTACTGTTTGTGGTACAAAAAGAGTCTAAAAAAAAGAGAGTATATACATTTGACGTAGAAACTGTACATTGAAGGAGGCTGGGTAGGTGGGGTGGGGGGGTAGGGTAGGTGGGGTGGGTGGTGGAAACTGTACATTGAAGGTGGTTGGGTGGGTGGGGTGGGGGGGGGTTGGGTAGGCAGGTGGGGGAAACTGTACAACTGTACAAGCAAAACTGTACATTGGAATATCGACGAAACCTTACTTGGTCCCAAGAAGAGGGTCTCGTGTATTATTGGGTTAGGACATTTACTGTACATTGGAGGGGGTGCTCTTTGAGAGTGGTTTTGAAAGTGGGAGTGATTCACATTCCTTTACAGCTTTGGGTAGCAGGGCTGTACGCTAAGCTTTTTCACTAGGGGCACACTTGCCCCTAAATGAGAAATTTAGGGGCAAAGAATATTTTTTAGGGGCACATTTTTAAATAACTATTTTACCATTATAGTAGGGCTGGGCGATATGGCCTCTAAATGATATCGCAATATTTTTTGGCCATATCACGATACACGATATATATCACGATATTTTGACATTTCCTCTAAAGCACTTAAAAATGCTTGATTTAACCCTTTGATGCATACAGTCACGCCAATATGATGATTATAATAAGTCCCTGCAACATATGTTTGCATTATTAAACCATGAAGATGCTTTAAAAATATAAAATAATTTAATGAAAATGTACTAAGAGTAGTCTACTGACACACTAATAAAAATAATTATTTACATCTAAGACCATTTATATAAAAACTCTTTTTTTGCACAGTACTGTGTTTTATATCCACTTTAGCCAAACACACACACACACATATATATATATACACACACAAACTACTGTGAGAAAATAATAATCACACACAAAGGGATAATGGCTTATAGCAGACTTAATGATTTTAGAATATTTCAGATAATAAAATTAAATGTTTATATCATCAACTATCCAGTTAGTATTTATACTGTCTGTAACGTTTGGCTACTTTAAATCATTGAATGTAGAGAGCGAGAGAGAGAGGGGGCGAGAACGAACGAGAGAGCCCCCCCCCCCCCCCCCCCCCTCGGGTTTTGTTCTAGGTTCGCGTTTTGATCGTTATGGTGCGTTCACGCTAGGTGGGAAGAAGCGGAAGAACCAGCTTCCGACTGGGAAAAACCATTCACGTCAGCCTCCTAGTGGTAATTCCTAGTAGGTCATATGGGAGTTTTTTATAGACCCCGATATCTCCCACTTCGCGTCCCGAAATGCGGAAGTATCAACCATCATGGCAGCAAGCTTGACGGCGATGTCGGCAATACAAGGTAAATACAAATCAAAATGATCACATAATCAGAATAATACAATCATACTGCTGTACTCTTCATATGAAAAACGAGCTATACTTGCTGCTGTTCGTCTACAGTTGATTTTAAAGTAACTTGCTAACGACTTGTAGCAATAGGTTAGCAGTAATTTACGATCGCCATCTTGGATGTGGGCGTTTCCTCGAGTTCAACGCGTGAATGCTTCCTAGTTGTAGCAACAAGATGTCATCTGTCGCTTCTTCCCACCTAACGTGAACGCACCACGCAGTAGGTGATGACGTCACACTCAAATGTAAACAGGAAGAGTTTAACACACGGAGATGGAAACTGGATGATATACAGAAACGAATAACCAATAAATATGAAGTTATGTTTAAACTTCTGTTGTCAAGCGTTATCAATATAACCCACCCCCTTTCCTCACGAATGGAACTAGTGTTGTGGAGTCCGCTTTGACCGTTTTCCAGGGTTAGCAGCTGACGCTAGTTAGCTTAGCATAGTCCTAATGGATAATTAATGGAGGGTTAGCAGCTAACGTTAGCCCATTGCTCGTGTCAATTAAATTGCATGTTATTAAAGGTCCGCGCTGGTCTGTCTAATGAAATTACAACCGCAACACTGTACAGCCCTGGTTGTAGGCTAATGTTTTACTATTTTTTTTATCCAATTTGTATGGATTAATTTAGGAGTGAAATGCAAATGAAGGGTTGAAATCACTACTCGCAAGCTTGCCCCCAAATATTATTTTTCACGTAAATTACACGCTGATCAGGCCTTGTTATCATAGCCAACCAGGCGATCAGCGAATGTGGCTACTGAGGCTAATGCTGTTATTGGTAATCAATAATCAGAAACGACGTCCCCCCGCCCCCCCACCCCCCCTTTCATGCATTCATGGTGGAACATTATATCGATCATATGCATTTAGATTTTTAGCTCTAGCTTCTGTAGGGCCGAAACGCCATTCGGTTTAACGTTATTAGCTTAGCAGCCTGTATCTCGTTTTGCAGGAAATATACCAGACCAATCCCATATAACGCTTATATTCAAGACGCTATAAAATGGGAACGTATTGATGAAAAAATTATTACTTTAAGCCATTTTGAAGGGACGGTTTATAGTGTCAATTGACAATGAGAATGGACAGATAGCAATACTATAAAGTATAGATTTAGCTCTACAAACAGCCTCACGCACAATGAAACCTTATTATGATATGCTGGCCTTATAGAGTGAGATTAGACGGATCCAAATGGCAGACATTAATGGCAGACGGATCCAAATTCAGACATTAAGCACCCCCCACAGCCCAAATGGAATGATACAAAAATAATTCAATTTTTTTTACATTATACTTTTTTTTTTTGTCGACCAATAGTCGACTAAAGTAAAATTTTGGCCAATCATAGTCGACCATCCAAATCCTTAGTCGGGGACAGCCCTATTATGTTTGTAAATCTGGTTTTTCCGTTTTTTGCTGCAGCCTAGGTTGTTGAGTAATTTCCAAAGTTTGCAGGGTTTGTTTTTGTTTTCTTCAGTTTTGTCATGCGGTTTTTATCATGGTGTTTACGTCATTTCTTAGTCTGTTTCTTTGCATTTTTTGTTCAACCACGTGGGCTTGGAGTTCACTGTTTGGGCTTTTGGTAAGCTTTGTCTGACTTTTATGAAGTTCAGAGCATTTTTTGTCTCTGGTTTTCATAGCGGTCAGTATTTCAGTGTGCATCCATGGCTCAGCGTGATTTTTAACCCTGGTTCTTAGGGGTGCTATGTTGTTAACACTTTAAGTGCCGGAAACGTGTTTAGGCGTCTTTCCTAGGACGCCGTAACTCGTCTTTGATATCAATATTTCAAAAATCTGTGATCGGAATCATATTTCCCCTCTGCAGCCTTCACACACAGTTCTGATATCCTCTCAATCCTCTAGCGGTTCAAGAGCGCCATCTGGTGGCCGATCGGCAGATCGCCCAACAGGAAGTCATGTGGATGAAGTGGTGATCACCCATATTACTTCCGGGCACTCGCTATAGGTCCCGAGACTCGAGCTCGACACAATACATAGCGATCCGTTGCCAATAACTCGATAAACAACATGATTTGGACGTATATACTATTATACAACCTGGAAATGGACCGGGTATTTCGACATCCCATAATGGAAAACTGTGTACTCCACGCTGATCGCCCAACGGCCCGAGGAGACTGGGGTGAGTTTTAGCGTGTAATATTACCGTGTTCGATACTAACTGCTATGATGAACATATGACCTACATTAGATGAATGGTATAACGCTGCCCACGGAATTATAAACGCCCCCTCGCCCATCCGGTCAACATCAGATGACGTGTAGTAACTTCCAGAAGTTATCGCGCCGATTGCTATCAAACTGTATTTCATCATCAATATAATGCATTTGGGGCTATAAATCACGTTCTGGAGAAATCTGCAGAAAGAGATGAAAACATACTTATACTTTAGACCATATTTTAGTATGAATATGTGAATGAAAAAGTTTAACGTTGCTACACCATGAACAATACACATAGGACCTTGAATGGGCCCTAATAATGGCAATCTAGCAATAGAATTTAAAAAGTTATAGCCCTGCAAAGAAGGGGAACTTCTCCATGTTAAATAGAGCTGGCAACGGATGGTATATCATGAATTTAGCCTTAGGCAATCAAAGTGTTAAGTATTGTTGTGAATTTGGTTTTGAATCCAAGCCATGTTTCTTCAACCAGTGTACCACTGAGCTCATCTGACCAGTCCATGCTCTCCAGTTCTTGGTTAAAGGCCTCTCTAGAGTAGGTATTGAGGTCCCTAGATGTGACTGTTTTGTGACAGCCGGCCTTGTTTGAGCTTTTTGCGGGTACAGAAAATCATATAATGATCACTTAACCCGCATGCTATCACCCCTTTGTTGGAGATCATGGACTTGTCAGAGGTCAGAATGAGGTCAATGGTGGTTTGTGTTGAATCACATTCCTAATTTATGCAAATGCCATGTCGTCAGCTTGTGACTACAACTTGTTCCTGTTCGCGGACGACTCAGCCCTGCTGGTCTCTGACAAGAACAAGTTACAGGTTGAAAAAAACCCTCAGCTCGGAACTAGGCAACTGCACCTGGTTCGCTGACAACAAACTATCATTACACCTGGGTAAAACAGAGTCCATTCTCTTCGGTTCAAATAACAAACTCAGCAAGGCCGACGGCTTCTCAATTACAGTGGGTGACAATATTGTCACAAGGAAAGATGAAATTACATACCTGGGCCCTCATTTATCAACAATTCTTAGAAAGTGTTCTATTTTCGTTCTTAAGCACAGAATTTAGAATGTGTGTACGTACAGAAAAATCGGGATTTATCACACGTGCATACACGGGTCCTACGAACACTCCGTGCTGATAAATACCATTTGTTCTACCGTCAATGCTCATGCACGATTATCCATATGTGACCGAGTCCAGCGATTGTGCCAACATGTCTGCATTTTTCCACATTTTTCCAGATTGTGAAAGTACAGAATGTAAGCTTTCAAATGATGTGTCATACTTTGAAATCTGAGAATGTTATTATTGTGATGTGCTAATTTTAAATCTTGTAGCAGTCTTTTTTTCCCAGAGACTGAAGCAGAAAAAAAACAGCTCTCAAAGATGAGCCACATTTTGACACCTACACCAGGTTTCTGCTGGGCGTAAACAATACCTCCCAGCCACACCTCTCCCCTGAATAGTATTAACATAATTAAGTGCTGTGACAGCCATGCTGTCATGACAGATCAGATACAAAATCAAACACTTTGTATTGTAGTAGACTACTAGTCTAAACTAATAGTAGTTTAGAACTAATAGGAGGACTAACCCAAGGAGGACAATAACACTACCTGTGAATAATGTATATTTCAGTTGTTGAATTGAAAACCTGTATTTATTAAATTCAATTATATTGACCTATTTGTTTACACTGCTTGTGTTGTTTTTACTACCTGTACCCCCCCCCCTTGCAGTATGATAATAGTATGTAATAGCAGTAGTATGATAATAGTATGTAATAGAAATATTATCATTGCATGACAAATCAGCAGACAATATCAAACCAATTCAAGAGGTTTATTCGTCACATACATACCAGGGCATACAGTGAAATGCGGGTGGTCATGCCCGCATCGATTGTGCAATAATACTAATAATAAAAAACAGGTCATAAGAAGGCATAAGATGTGCATGCTAAAAATAGACATGTTAATATGTCAAAGTGACCTATGGTGTGTTTGTGTGTGTCTCTGTTCTTTTTGCGTGTATACGGAATGCTCTCTACGGAATGCTCTCTACACACAACAATACAATTCTTATATGTCCCTATGCTATACTTGCGGTTACTAACTATACTATCAAGTCAAGTCAAGTCAAGAATGCAATAATAAGAATCCAATAGGATGAGAATGCGACATTTGTGCAATAATACAAGTAATAAGAGTAAGACACATGAGTTTTACAAAAGCTTTACATCTATTTACTATGGTGTGTTTGTTTGCGTGTGTCTCTCTGTTCTTTTTGCGTGTATACGGAATGCTCTCTACATCCATGTGTCTTCTCCATGGCATCTAACATCGTACAGTCTTGTTCTGAGGTGCTCTAGACCAGGGGTTCCCAAACTTTTCAGGCCAGGGCCCAGAAAATAAGGCGTCAGAGAGCCGCGGCCCAATGCACATCGTCAGGCTTTTTTTTTTTTTTTTTTGCCAGGCGACCGATTTTTTAAGCCAAATATCACTTCAATCCTATTAAGTTAGTTCAAGTTAGTTATTCATTTATATGTGCTATTTATGAGAGGGCTAACTTGTTGCAACATAATAATGATAATAATAATAGCCTCATTAAAATACTATTGTTGCTTCGGTTGTTTTCAGCGTTTTATGTGCATAATCTGTTATTTAGTTTGAAATGTTCGTTGAAATAAGTAGATTTTTCGTTTTTGTTTATTTATTAAGTTAATATAAAACCATATAGTCACATTTTAGAATACAATAGAATAGACTTTTAGAATACAACTAGAAACACTGTCCTGGCCTGCTTCTAAGTTCAGTGGCCTGACAAAAAAATAATAATAAAAAAAAAAAAAAAAAAAAAAAAAATTATATTTATTTTTTATTTTTTTTAAATCATCTCGCAGCCCACCCGTGGCTGCTCGCGGCCCACCTTTGGGTCGCGACCCCGACTTTGGGAACCAC